>NC_092343.1:44760131-45073947 GCF_046630445.1 Rutidosis leptorrhynchoides
AGGAGGTTGAGCATCTTTAAAATTCTTATAGAAAAAGTCTCGTCTCCCGACAATGTCCCCTTGAAGGACAACTTTAATTTGCTCCTTTACTTCGTTGACTAATTGCTCGTCAATCGTATCTAGAAACATTTTCTTAACATCTTCAAAGAAAGACGCATGATGACTTTTCAAAATGGCCTCGACTTTAGCCGTGAATTCGGGGTCCTCACTAGTGCCCCCATTTTCGGTGTCGTGTCCGTTTCTCATCTTCATTCTATAAAACGGAAAAGATTTAAACGACGAAATGAAACAAAAGGACATAACACGTATGCATATACGTATACCCCACACTATTCCATCTTACTCAACAATCGTCGTACATTACTTGTTTGACACGATTTGCACCCGTAACAATGGTAGCTAATCATTGTTACGCGAACACGTCGCATTAACTTGTTAGTACAACGTCTATCTCGCTTGATGATTGGTAAACACAACACATATCAATTAGCACGAGGTTAATTCACATAAACCAAAGTACTAACCATTCCAGATTAGACCCAAAGCCCTACAAGTCCCGCATAAAAGCGCATGCACAATAAAGTCTAAGTCTAGGAACCTATTTCAAGTCGACTAAATCCCTTAGACCATGCTCTGATACCACTTGAAACAACCCAACCCGTACTCCGTACGATAATTTTTTTTTTAAATGATACACATTTACGCGCCAATTAAATATGTAAACCATTCCACACGCTTCATTAAAAACATACTACGAGTTTAATGTTTACAAAAAGGCACAAAGGCCATTAACGAATATGATACAAGTTTGACCAACTACAAATGATAGTTTATAATCCAAATGACCCCTTGAGCATGGTTTGGGACTAAACTACCCAAAATGTAGGTCAACTTCCAAAAGCTTCATCATAACATCAACAAGGACACCTAGTGCCCAATAACCCCCTTGCCCTTGTCCACACCTGCATCTAAAAAGATAAACAACGAGAGGGGTAAGCTAATGCTTAGTGAGTGCAATAATTATACGTTTACATATACAACCTACTTACTTGCAATCACTTACGCATTTACCGCATACATGCTAGCATTATAAGTATTCATACCATCACAAGTATAACACTAAATCTTCCACCATACAAGCTAGCATAACAATAGCATATAGTTTAAACAATATAATATGCTAAAATCCACACACACAACCATGGTTAACCAAACGAACGAGGGAACGGTGTTTAAAAACCGTCGGAGTTCATAACAACCATTAGTGCACTTAACACTTCGTACACTAACCCCACGGGTGGCATCTTAACAAGTCGATACTTCACCCCGGGTGGTGCCTTAACACTTCGGCACTTCACCCCGAGTGGTGTCTTAGCACATCGACACTTCACTCGTTACTTCTCTCGGAGTGGCATCTTAACACATCGATACTTCACTCCCGAGTGGTGTCTTAACACATCGACACTTCACTCGCCACGTGAGGAGTGGTGTCTTAACACGTCGACACTTTACAACTCAACTACACAAATAAATACATCATATATGCACGCATATAATTATTCCACTCACCTTAACACTTCGGTGATGATTATGCACTTCCGAGCTTCAAAGCAAAGTACCTAATACATAAGTACACATTCCATTACACAACTAGTGGAATTAACCACATTGCACCTACTTGAGCATTTAATGACCCAACTCGCATTAAATGACTCAAACACACCACAACCGCCCCTTTAATGGCCAAGACTCGACTTTAATCACTAAAGCTAGTGAATTAAAGTATAGTAACTTCAACTAGCACCAACTTAGGGTAATTTATACCCATTTCACCCAAACTAGGTCAACTAGCACATTTTGGATCCATTTTAACACTTTCACTACCAAACTTGTCAAACATGACCCAATTAACATCTCTTTCAACTTTAACAAGTGTTTTAGTGACTAAAAACGCCATTTAACATTTACAAATCCTATTTTCATTAGACCAAACCCTAGCTTTTGGCTATTAGGGTTTCATTACAACCACATAACCCAAATTCGCCCATTTTACCCTCAAATGGGTCAAACAAGTCTCTAGTAACCAAAACCATAACCATTAACCAATTAAAACTCAAAACTTAGAGTTAGAACTTACCGAGACTATCAACGCGTAGCTAGAGACACAAGGAACAACTTTAATTCTTGCTCTAAAGATCAACCCTCAATCCTTCACTCTCAAATCTCACTTTTAATCTAAATGGGTGTTGAGTTTTTGGGAGAGAAAATGAAAGAAAAGATAAAAGAAATTAAATGAAATGGATGAGTGGTTGGGATTTAATGCTCCCATCAGATTTATACGCCAAATTACTAATTTGCCCCTTGAAGTCATTTAATTTGAGTTAAAACCGGCACCAGTCTGGCAGAAATGTCGCGGCGCGGTTCAAATCGTCGCGGCGCGACGAACAAAGGGAAAATCACCCCTTCTTAACCCAGGTTCTGTCCCTGGTTTGCTCGATATGCCGCGGCGCGGACCCGTCTGTCGCGGCACGGCCTAAGGCACTATCTGGCCATCTCGACAACCTTAAACACAAAAATCGTTTTACACAACATTCAAGTCGTTCAAGCTTCCAATACACGTCTAAACATCGTATCTAAGCCACACAAGACTTAACGCTAACCAAACTCATATACAAACTTATATACGCACACGTTAACAAGTACATATATATATATATCTACACAATTACGCCTAAATGACGAGTTACAAACGTACAAACGATTAAGTATGTACCTTTCGATACGTACGGGAAAAACGGGATGTTACAATACGTGTCCCGATATTTAAAGTGCGTAAAATAAATAACAGAAATTAAATGACGATAAATAAAGTGCGTAAAGTAAATAACAGAAATTAAATGACGATAAATAAAATTGCGATAATTAAATTGCGATAAATAAACTGCGATAAATAAAATGTAATCAGTTAGCTAGGAACAGTTAGCTGGAAACAGTTAGCGTGGATTCTTAACAAAAAATTTCTCATAGTTAATTCGTTTGTTTCTAACAAATTTTATTTTGTCAAATGTTTTTCTTCATTATGCCACTTGTTGGATTCTGATAAGTCAAAATCCAAATATGAAATTGAATGAAAATGGTTATTCTGTGATGAGCGGATTCGTACTTCTGTGGTTGTAAGTAGGATAGTAAATGACTATTAAATCAGATTCGAAGGATGTACATCCTCGGGTATTACCTACCCGTTAAAATATTTTCAACATTAACAGTTTGTACGAAAGAATTTTTAATTACAATCTTTATGAAGATATACTTACGTATATATTTTTCCTCAGATGTAATCATGGATTTAATGAATTAATATGATATTAACTCATCTGATTTACCGTTAGAATAAGAATATATAATCTCTAAAACATTAGAGGTTACATAACCATCATGTTGAACGAAGATAAATGATGTAGAACGTCATGTAGAACGGTGATTATACTCGAGGTACAGAATGAGATGTTGAGGAATGGATTGTTGATGGTACTGTTGGTGCCGGTGATGTTGCTGAAGCTGGTAAATTTTGCACCATATTCTCCAAATTGATTACTCGAGCGCGAAGTTCGTTGACTTCTTCTATTATTCCAGAATGATTTGTCGGTCGGAACGAGCGGATGAATAAAGTTTAGAATTGTGGATAGAATATAATCATGTCGAGCTACTCTGGAAATGAGGGTGAAAATGATGTTTCGGATTGATTCACCGGTAAGTGCTTCGGGTTATTCGTCAAGAGGGCAATTTGGTTGATGGAAAAGATCGCCTTCTTCGCGTCTCCATTGATTAAGTCGACTATGAACCCATCTCCAATTCATCCAGAATAAATGATGGCTAATTGGTTGATTCATTCTGGTTACACTGCTTTTGGAGCTCGAGTGGAAATCCATATCGGAATAACTATCAGAATAGCTATCGAAATCTGAGGGACTCGAACTGGTTGAGGGATTCATCTCGTACGATCAGATGAAGGATTTTTGATAAGAAATAGATTATAGGATGTAGATTAGTACCCTGCAATACATAATTTACATATGCATATATAATACTAAAATCCCATAAGTTACGGAGGAATCTACGAAAACTGTCAGGCAAAGGTAACAATAACAGATACGCTAATATATAAATTAGCAGATACGATAAGATATGAATTTCGTCTATACACTATTCATGCATTCGATGCAGTAAAATGTGTCTAGACTAAGAATAATAAGCAAGTGATTCCCTAATAATGATAAGCAGGTAATTTCATAAGGATGATAAGCAGATAATTTTTGACACGAAATGATAAGCAAAACTTTTGACATGCGGACACGGTCGAAGTCCAGACTCACTAATGCATCTAAACAACCCGTCCTAATTCATCTAGACGAATACATTACATTTGGTTACATCGCGAGGTACTTGACCTCTATATGATACATTTTACAAACATTGCATTCGTTTTTAAAAGACAAACTTTCATTACATCAAAAGTTGACGGCATGCATACCATTTCATAATATATCCAACTATAATTGACTTAATAATAATCTTGATGAACTCAACGACTCGAATGCAACGTCTTTTGAAATATGTCATGAATGACTCCAAGTAATATCTCATAAAATGAGCAAATGCACAGCGGAAGATTTCTTTCATACCTGAGAATAAACATGCTTTAAAGTGTCAACCAAAATGTTGGTGAGTTCATTAGTTTAACATAAATAATCATTTCCATCATTTTAATAGACCACGAGATTTTCATATTTCAATTCTCATAAATATACGTCCCATGCATAGAGACAAAAATATCATTCATAATGATTGAACACCTGGTAACCGACATTAACAAGGTGCATATAAGAATATCCCCATCATTCCGGGACATCCATCGGACATGATATAAAAACTCGAAGTACTAAAGCATCAGCTACAACGGATGGGGTTTGTTAGGCCCAATAGATCTATCTTTAGGATTCGCATCAATTAGTAGACTGGTTTACTAATTCTTAGGTTACCAAGTAAAAGGGGAATATTCGGATTCGATCGTTCAACCTTAGAAAGTAGTTTCATGTACTTGTGTCTATTTTGTAAAACATTTATAAAGATTGCGCATGTATTCTCAGCCCAAAAATATAAAGGAACTCACTTATTGTATTTTGTAGTAAAAATACATATAACGGCATTGAACAACTGAACAATGCAGGGTTGGCCTCGGATTCACGAACCTATATCATTTGTATATTTATTAATACATGTGATCGAAATTGAATGAATATATATATATATATATATATATATATATATATATATATATATATATATATATATATATATATATATATATATATATATATATATATATATATAAATTTATTGGTTACACCATTTTTTTGTTAATAATATATATTTTTAATTTGTATATTCATTCAAAATAGTTATTATTTTATAGTTGTATTAATATATGTATATGTGCTTAGTGCTATATTATAAATACCTAACTTGTTATATACGAATATTTCTAAAAATAATTTGTTAATATAGTTAATATATACTTATAATCTCAACAACGTCGTTAAAACTTTTATTTTCATAGTTATAATTATTTTGAATAATAATGATAATACTTACATTAATCTAGTTAATATTAATAACAATGATAATAATATTAATAATAATAATAATACATGGTGATAATACTAATAGTTATAGCATGATACCAATACTAATACTTATAAACCGATAATAATTTGTATTATTTTCATAATGATAATAATAATACTTATTCTATTAATAATAACTAAGTAAATGATAATATTTAGGATAATGATAATATTAATTACTTTTAATAATAATACTAATTATTAATAATACTAATTAATAATAATAATTCTAATACATCATGATAATAATAGTAATAACAATAAGGATAAGTGTAATAATAATAATAATAATAATAATAATAATAATAATAATAATAATAATAATAATAATAATAATAATAAAAGGAAAACTACCTCATCTAAGTATGCTTTAGAAAGAAAAAGAATGCCACCAGCAGGGATCGAACCTATGACCTCTCGCTTAATTCAAACACCACTAGCCAATACACTGTATGCTTCATTTTGTGATTTAGAACACAGGCTTATCATATATTTATATATGTATCTATTTACAAATAGTTGCTCGTGAATCGTCGGGAATGGTCGAAGGTCAAATGAATACATAAACACAGTTCACAGTTTTTGAGACTTCAACGTTACAGACTTTGCTTATCGTATCGAAATCATAATAAGATTAAGTTTAAATTTGGTCTGAAATTCCCGGGTCGTCACATGTATTTATTAGCTAATAGTGTTAGATGATGATTTTTAGCCATTAGATTAAAAGGGTATTAGGAGGTAATTTTATGATCTAAGGGTGTTGAAGGAGGTTTTAAAAATATTTATTACTTAATAAAGACTCTCTTTTAATGTATAGAGTGATGATATATATATATATATATATATATATATATATATATATATATATATATATATATATATATATATATATATATATATATATATATGGGCATTATCAATAGGGAAGTAACCAATCGGGGGGAAGCGGGGGGAAGCAAATTTTTTTTTTTTTCGTTTTTTTTTGAATTTTTTTTCCGGCATCAAGATCACACGAAAATATGAACATTTAGAAGAGACACTTCGTGATGAATGTTATTATTTAGGCGGAAAAACGATCGACAAAAATAATATTCAAGATAATATTGTTCGTGAAGAATATGAACGTTTTTTTTCTTCATGTTTTGTGAAGTAAAATTTAGCCCAATTTAGTTTTAGGGTTTAGGGTTTATGGAATAAACTCAAAACACCAAACCCTAAACCCTAAACTCTAAACCGTCCGTATTAAAAACTCAATCTAAATCCTAAATCTTAACCCTAAATCTAAACCCTAAACCCTAAATCTAAACCCTAAATTTCTAAACCCTAATATCTAAACCCTATAAACCCTAATATCTAAACCCTAATATCTAAACCCCAATAGCTAAAACCTCAAAATACGCTCGAAAAACACGATAATTGTTATATATTACTTCCTTGAGCGTTTTCCCGCCAAAATAAAAATATTTATCACAAAGTGTCTCTACTAAATGTTCATATTTTCATCTCATCTATAATGTTCGTGAACAATGTTTTTTCAAAAAACGAAAAAACATCTAAACCCTAATATCTAAAAACAATGTTTTTGAAAACACTTTGTTCACGAACATTATAGATGAGTTGAAAATATGAACATTTAATAAAGACACTTTGTGATAAATGTTTTTATTTTGGCGGGAAAACGCTCGAGGAAGTAATATATAATAATTATCGTGTTTTTCGAACGTATGTTGAGGTTTTAGCTATTGAGGTTTAGATATTAGGATTTAGATATTAGGGTTTATAGGGTTTAGATATTAGGGTTTAGAAATTTAGAGTGTAGGGTTTAGATTTAAGATTTAGATTGAGTTTTTAACACGAACGGTTTAGAGTTTAGGGTTTGGTGTTTTGAGTTTATTCCATAAACCCAAAACACCAAACCCTAAACCCTAAACTCTAAATCGGGCTAAATTTTACTTCACAAAACATGAAGAAAAAAAACGTTCATATTCTTCACGAACAATATTATCTTGAATGTTATTTTTGATCGTTTTCCCGCCTAAATAATAACATTCATCACGAAGTGTCTCTTCTAAATGTTCATATTTTCGTGTGATCTTGATGCCGAAAAAAAATTCCAAAAAAAACGAAAAAGAAAAAAAAAATTTGCTCCCCCGAATGGTTACTTCCCCATTGATCTTGCCCATATATATATATATATATATACATATATATATATATATATATATATATATATATATATATATATATATATATATATATATAATAGAATCGAAATAAAACTAGTATCCTTCATGCTTGAAAAGAGTATCACATGACAAATGCATACACATAAAGGCAAGGTAACATGTTTCATTTCAGTTGAGACAAAATGAGAAACACAACCATGAGTGAGAAATGACAAATAAGTTCTTTTAAGCTTTTACTGTAATAAATACAGTTCTTTTGACCATGATAAAACGTCTTACTGGTCATGAAAAGAAACCATCTTCATTTTTATTGTGAATAAAAAAGAGGTATTCATCTTTTTTGTAATGTTCAAGACACCAGTTGCGAGTGTCGTTCAGTACCTATGCTCCAATTTCTCTGTTTCCTGGTAACTCTTAACGTACCTGCAAACACAAAAAAGAGCATACTTAATATCCAGAATATCAAAAGGTACAAACAAGGAAACATTAATTGATAATTCCTTTGGCCAACTGTATTTTTTTTTATGCAAATATAAGACAAAATTACGCTCGTCGTCCCTGAACTTGTATCCAACCTTCTCATGTCATCCTTAAACTTTTTTTTTTGCTGGCGTCGTCCCTGAACTTGTACTTTATAACTACGGTCGTCCCTCCGTCTATATTCCGTCCAATTTTTCTGTTATCTCATCCCATGTGCAAGACACATGAGGGTATTTTAGTCTTTCTATCAATTTTTGGTGTCCCCTTTATCTTCAACTTCAACAAAAACCTTTAATCAAATACTTCTAAATCAAAACCAAATCAATCTAATCTAATCTAAATTAAAGTAAAAAATAAATAAATCAAAACTTTAAGCAACTTGAAAAAAAAAAGAAAAAAACATCAATCAAACCCATATAAAGATTCATATATCCTTGATATTAAACGTATATCAAAACACTATTTTATGTTGTAGGAATCACTCTCAATACTTGTATATATGAAGATTATTATAATCAGTACATGCAGTTACACAATCAACAATTTTTATTCAATAGAAACAAATATGACACCACAGAGATTAATTGCTTGGCCAACGCCAATTTCCGTAGCCCATAAATATGATTCAACGTTTTTGTTCCTAATTTTACAAATCCACCATGGTTCCTAATTTCACAAATCAAACACTTGTTGTTACCCATATCTTCAAAAATTTAATAGAGATACCAACACAAAGTTAAGTATAAATATAAGACTTTACCGCCACGGCGTTGAATTCCTAAACCAGATCTGTAGCCGGTGAACAACGATGGTGATTTTCGTTCGAACCTCGTTCATCTGTTTCTGATTTTCGTTAGATCCTCGTTCATCCGATTCTGATTTTCGTTAGATCTGGAGGTGAAAGGAGACAGTGATGGTGGTGGGTTTGATTTTGTACTTTGGTGGGTTTGCGATCTGAACAGAAACCGAAAGTGGATTTGATTTTGTAATTTGGTGAGTTTGATTTTGGTGGGTTTGATTTTTTTTTTTAGTTTACATGCTTTTGATTTGGAAAGATAGAAAGCGGGTTTGATTTTATACAGAGAAGATGACACTCCATGATGATGATGAAGATAATGAATGGATGGGGAATTGGGGATGGTGGGATAGGATATTATACAGAGAAAAAAATAATAAAATAAAATTATTTAATTATGGTAGGATAAATTGTCTAAAGTACCCTCACATGATTTGCACATGAATCACTTTAACCGAACAATTGGACGGAATGTAGACGGGGGGACGACCAGAGTTATAAAGTACAAGTTCAAGGACGACACCAGCAAAAAAAAAAGTTTAAGGATGACCTGAGAAGGTTGGATACAAGTTCAGGGACGACGAGCGTAATTTTGTCCAAATATAATAAAAACTTCTAGAAAAGTAAAATGTTAAGATACAAAGTGACAAACCAGGTTACTCCTTACTAGTTATCACTTAACCGTGTGGTTAGAAAGGTATACCAGATTACAATAAACACCTTTAAAAATTTAACCCCGCCTTGCAGTGTCCTACATGTTCATTATCATTATCTATAGTATTTATAATTGAGTTAGAGCTTTTGAATCTAATTAATAAATTACAAAAGAAGGATAAACAACATGAATATGAATATATGTTAATATGTGTTCTGATAGAGAAAGTGAGAAACGGTAAAAAAAAAAAAAAAAAATTACATACAAAATGAAGAAAGACGGAAATGGATATCAAATTCATACGAAAGACAGTAATAATTAAATCAATATTTGATCTTACCTACAAAACATTGCCTAAAAAGATTTTCTAAAATGGGATATATGAATGGCTGCACCCCTGTACCAAACTGTCTCTTTTGACAAGTTTTTAAGGTTGTCATTTGTTAAATGAACATTAAGTTAAAGACTATATAAATGGCTTGTTTCATTTCGTAGTAGATACAACACACATCACCACTACGAATATGATAGCTTGAATATGTAAATAAAATATCACTAGTAACATTTATCTGAGTTCTAATTGCACTGATTTTATAGCTAACTTTCATTGATCATCATATCATACTGAACGTTAGTAACTTTTCCCACACGCCACACATTCAAAATTTGAATGACACCCGCTTAATTATGATGATCACTCATAAGGAAGCCATGAAACCATGTAGATAAAACACAATAATATTCTGTAAAAGATACTAAATTTGTATATACAAAATGCCATTCACATCACAAACTCACATTTATATCTATTGAAAAATCACTATCCGATACTCATTATTAAGAACAGTCTGTTCCGATTTGGTAAAATCTGTTTAATTAATCTGTTAATGCCGATTAATGGGTGGGTCAAAGTCGAATTTGCTGATCAAAGTCCGTCAAAGTCAAAATTGGTCAAACATTTTACAATGAATTTAAACTGAAATTTTGAACAAAATGAACGATTTTAGACAATTATGTTAAAGATTATGCTTATGGTTTTGTTTTATATTTACACACATAATTTTAGAATTTATCATTTAAATGTATAAAAAGTACATCCGATTAATCCCCTATTATTCCCCGAATAGCGAACTTTGCAACCTTGCATAGTATAGCTATTTGGGCCGTAGGGTGTAATGATGAAATGATTTTAAACGCTACAGTTCCTGATAAGTATTAAGGTATGGGTAGCTAAAGATGTGTTTGTCTCCTTGATGATATTGAATGAAATATCCATTTTCGATATAAAAAAATGATATGTAAAACTAACTAAAATGCAAAAAAATATATAATCACAAGTGAAACAAATATTACATAGAATTTAAATTAAAGTTAACTAAATCTAAAACCGCATATTTTTTTTAATCCAATCACAGATAATCAAACTGATATTAGCTAGCACAAATCAAAAATACAAAAATACAAATACATATATATGTAGGTATATATGTATATACACTTACGAGTAAACACCGACAACAGGTCCGACCAGAAGAATGGTGTTAATCCAGTTGTCGGTGACCTTATGAGTAACTTTATGTGTGAATTGGTTCCATAGACCTGGCATCACTTTTTGTTGAAAAGGAGATAATCCGTAAACAACCGATTTGATCTTCACCGGAATTTTCCCCATCGTGAATTGCTCCGATCTGATGAAATGAAATCAAAATTAGGGTTTGAAAACGCAATTATTGGTTATTGGTAAAAGAATAGAAAGCAGAAGTCAAAGTCAATTGTGATTGGAAGGATTGGAATATTAGTTTGGGCTTCATGATTGGGCCCGTACAAGTCTTGTTAGTAAAAATATAAAGGTTTATGCAAATTACAAGTATTTTGTTATGACTGTTTTCGGGAAATCGGTAAATATGCCCCATTTCCAAAAATCTTTAATAATATGTTCTAAAAAATATAAATTGCAACATATATTTTCTGTCCACGCATCACGTATCATGCGTGGATTCTCTTGCGTCATGCGTGTCACCGATCATACTAGCCAAATGAGTTATTCTACGAAACAGGACGTACACGCATAGGACAACACGCACAGTCCATTTGACATCGTACATGGTGCGTGTTTGACGGGATAAAATAAGAATATTGTGGATAAGATTTCCCGATTTTTTCGATTATCAAGATCTTAAAAGGCAAAGCTGAGGTCCCGTATATCACATTTTCTTATTTATTGTCGATAAATAAGGCGTTAAAAATCAAAAGATGTGGGTCCCTGGCACAAATAATGACCATTAAAAGCTAACGGGCACAAATAATGGTCATTAAAAGCCCAAAGTGGGGATCCCTTAGCTCATGGGCACCCGTATCATAAATGTCCATAAATATCACTTTAACACCAACACCACGATTCACATCACAAAACAATATCATCCAACACCAAAATGCATTAGATATCTCTAAACTCCCTTCTCCTATATTCCCATCACCACCACCACTACCAATGTAGTGTGTAACTTTGAACGGGGGTTAAATTGACGATTCTAGTTGTGCTTTAAATGCCCAAATGAACCCGATCAGTGTATTTGAACCATGGAGTAATGTTTGTGCATTGAACACGGAGTTAAACTTACACCGACCGGTTCATTTGAGCATTGAATGGACAGTAATCATTGAATGTGCAACACGTACGCAAGTTTGTTTAGTGAGTTGTGCATGGTGTATGGTGCGTGTTGCACAGACACGAAGCCAGCATCTACTATATTCTTAGACCCGAAGGAAGAAAAGAAAAAAATATGTTTCACGGTCTTAAAACAGCTCATCAACTGAATTTTGAGTTTTTAGAATTACTGATCAACTTATTTATTTTTCAAGGTGATTGATTTTGTTGACGATATTTTAAGTTCTTTAAGTCCACATTGAATAAAACATTTAGCTAGCATTGACCTACAAGGCTGCAAACAATAAGAAGAAATCATGGAAAGATTACATAAAACTCATTACTCAATTTTAACATATTGTTAGCATATCAAACCTCACAAACTATAATTGAATAGAATCCATCGTTAGTGCGATGTAGATTTATAATGATTCTTTTGGGGAAGTAGCGATTATGTCACCTATATGACTATATTTGAGTGGTGCAGGAATGATGTCAATTAGCTGTTTTTTGGATGTGATTGTAAAGTAACTATTTCCATTGTTAAAATAAGTTACGTTAAACCGACTTATTTCTGCCTCATAATATCACTTCACTAGTTCAAGATAATTAGGCTCTTTAAATTAAGGATCATGTAAACATAAGATGACCGTACAACGAATATAGGCAACCACTGTACACCATAATATAATTTCAAGATTATTTTTTTCCTTGGAAATATAAACAAGCTCCTTAGCAAGACGCTAGTAGACCATTTACAAAGGTAATAAAAGCCAAGAATTCCAACAAATCGGATTGGAGTTCTCGGGTTTGTGTTTCATAGTGTCGTGATTTGTTTTTTGTTAACCCCATTTGTTTTGATTATTGGTTCAATATTGTCAAGATGATGCCCGCTATAGATACTTTGTACGTTTGCTGGTTTCTATTTACGAGTCTCATCGGGGTTTTTTCTATTGTATATTTTGTTGAAAGCGTTTTATATTCGAAAACGTTTTTCGTATTTTTATGTCTTCTTTATGTTTGTAAAAAAAAAAAAACTACATTACCTTTACATTTTAGACTTTTAGTCACGCAAAGAATAAAATTTAATGTAATCAAAGATACTATGTACTACATATTAAAACAGAAACAGACTTGTCCTTAGAAAGCATGTACGGAGTATATATCAAAATCGATAGAGTTAAATAAGTAATTAGTTGTATACATATATATTACTTCAGAGACATACACATATGCCAATATAGTGATAGTGATACGCATATGTATTGTGTATCTAAGAATAAGAATATATGAATGCACTATATAATATAATATTTTCAAGAGACATAGGCATATGAAGATATCTGGGGAATTTAATTAAAAACCAAGGAAACTTGTACTTTGGGATCTCGATTGGAACAACCAAACTCCTTTGTATAATCAAAAATACTCACTTTAGAATCTGGAGCTTTAAAGTACTATGTTTAAATATTAACTAAGTCTTTACTGGTTTTGGCTTGACCAATGGCAGTTAATTAAATATTTAAATTTAAATTTAAATATTATTAAAAAATAGAAAAGTGTATTACAACATATAGCAAGACTATTTTTAATGGTGTCATTGACATGCCAATCAGATGAAGGTTTTTTAAGATGATAACGGTGATATGACAAATGTTATGAAGAAAATGAGAATGGTGAAAAGTGGGTGATGAAAGGATAATGGGTGTAGGTCTCACCTTTTTTTTTTAAACGGCGATATCGACATCGAATGCTTTCATTTGTCACCCACACACGCGTTAGGAGAAAACCCAATTCGCGACAATTTTGCCAGTTCCATCGAACTACTTTATTCTGAATGTTTATCATCTTCACCCTGCTCGTGAGAAGCTTTGTGACACCTTCACTCATGCGCTAAAAGAATTTGACCATTGATCAATCCTTAATTAATGAGTTACTTAATTATGGATTGAGTGCAATGAGATTAGGATGGAGGATGGGATGTTTGATGATTATTTTGGGCCCCGATGATCGTCTTTCACTTTGTCAATCAAGTGATCAACCACCCCGACCCGGTCTTGATTGTCAATTAGCATGATTCACCTTAGCACAATGTGGAAATTTCTTGGGCAAGGTCACAAGTGAAAATCACAAAAGGCTTGGGCAAATGGCAGAGAATTAACAACCTATAAATGAGAGGCCAAACTCTCTATTTATAGTATTCGAAATATCCGCGGTCTGCGAATTACTTAACTATCCGCGAAAACTTAGCGAAATGACCCGCAGTCTTTTATTAGCGCGGAAACTGATCCGCTATCTTTATGTTTAGCGAATATTCCAAACCTTTCGACTATACTTCGCGTTACTTCCGCCTTTAACCTGTAGTAAATAAAATATACATATACAATGCTATGTATATGATCAAGTCCCCCCAGTTTATTATGATACATCTTGCGAAGTAAATATATCATGATAAACTCTTAAAAATTTGCAGTTATTCATGACCGCTATCCGCATTATAATATTTTCGCTATTCCTTTGTTACCGTTACAGCAAACAAAGTTACCGTTTGTATTCGTTAGCGAAAATATTACCGTTTAAACCAGCATAACGGACACTTAAACACAATTGATTAGCACTCTTGCTTCCTCTATATATATCGGTGTCCATTATTACGAATTTCCCACTCGCTACTTCGAAACATATCGCAATTAAACAAATATTCATTCCACCTGTGCAACTACTTTCTTACTCGCAACTTCTATTCAATCAATAATGAAGATCGACGAAGTTGATAGCAAGGTTAACCCAAAAACCTTAATCACGAAGCTATTAACAAGCCCGGAGGCTAAATCGACGGCGTCAAACGAGAAGCAAACAATTCCGGTCGTCGACTTGACCTCCAAATCTCCCCTAACGAAGCCAAGCTCCACCAAACTACCATACCAGACGCCGCCACAATCGCAAAGTAAAAAATTAAAGCAACCTGACACCACTCTTTACGATAATCCAATTATATCGGATTATGAAGGGGATCAGCAAACGGGTAAGTCCTGAACATTATCGCATAATTAATGCTCGTATTTTTTTTGCGTATCTTATAATTTTCATGTTTTTGCAGGCGGTTCTACTGGTGACCCCATTTTTGAGAGCCCAAACACTCTTGACCAAATCACAGAGTTATTCCGCACTCCACCCGACTCTTATGGGGCGAGGATTGACGGTTTATCGGGATACACTTATGCCTCTTCTGCTGCAGCACTGGATCAGCATCAACAAATGAAGATGGCAATCTCAGGCGAGCTTCGCCGCGAATTTTCAAAACTTTCTGCGCTTGATGCACATAACAGTTTTGTGCAGAATTTTTACATGTCCTTCAATTCTGCTTATGACATGATCGGCCACCAAGAATAATTCTTTAATGTTCTTGAGGGTGAAAAAGCAAAGTACCACACCGAGAAGGCCAAAGCTGCGGACAGTGAAAAACACTGTGTTGACCTCTCTTACGAACTCACCGCAACAAAAACCACCGTTGATGACTTAAAACAACAGGTTTCTACTGCGGTCGAGAAAGAAAACAATTTTCAGGCCACTATTAAAGCGCTGTTAGAGGATGTGGCGAAGCTAACGGCAGAGCGGGACAGCGCTCTAGCTTCTAAAGCTTCTGCGGAGCTTGAGTTCACCAAGCTCCGCCAACATCTCCACTAATTGGCTAGGAAAATTCTCAACTCCAAGCCTGTTTCTGCGAATTTTTCAACGTTCGCTGCAGCGTTAAAACTACGCGAGAGGGTAGAGTTTATGGATCAGATTGTCATCAACTGCCCATTGCCAGAACCACTACCAACTGCAATAGCTGATCGCCTTTGTTCGTTAGAAGAGGCGCAATCAGCATTTTATGTCGCTCAAGATGGCATAGCCGAAATTCCCCTCCCTAAGATAACAGCGATAAGCGAGCAGGAGGATGTCACTGCAGATGACATCATCAAGCTTGACTTATCCAAGGAATAAAATTTCGCTTTGTATAACAGCGCGCAGCTGCCTCTGCGTCATTATTAATAAAATTTTCGCTGTTCTTATATTTGCAAGTACTTTTATTTAGATAGCGCTTTCATCAATTAATATTCATAACACGGACTTATCCTTTGCAATTTCCAATTTTTATTATCGTGCACATAATAAGTATGTACTTTTGTGAAACAATCTGTATGTGTGTATATTTATACGTTATGAATCTTCTAAGTCCACCAAAGCGATCCTTAGGCAATCAATAAGCATTGTGAAGCATCTAAGTATGCAAATATCAAATACTTAGGATTTTAAGTTCCTTTCGCAATAGTTATTTTCTGCAAAAGTGGGCAATTTCATCACTTCTCCACGTAATTGTCGCGAAACACCTCAGCACTATGAAACAAAACACAATACATTTCATAAACTTTTGGCATTTCATAAACAAACTTTTTGCATATTCTTACAAGTGTCTACTTTTTATACTCTCACAAGTGTGATCAAGACTTGCAAAAATTAAAAATAAAAACACATAGAAAGAATATCAAGTATAGGCCTTGCAACAAATTTCGCACTTTATACATATACATTTTGGCCTTCATGTTATTTTCGCAGAATTACGCATAGTATCGCTTTAATAAAGCAGCATGCCACGCATTAGGTAAAGTCCGCCCTTCCACATCTGCGAGCTTATATGAACTTGCTGCATTAATTGTCACAACTTGATAAGGACCCTCCCAGTTAGGTCCTAATTTGCCAAGTTTTTCTACTCTACTTGCATCATTATTTCGCAGTACCCACTCGTCTACATCAAAAGATAAAGCGCGCACTCTTTTGTTATAATACTTGGAAATTTGCTGTTTATTATTTGCCTCTCTGATAGCAGCCATTAACCTTCGCTCTTCAATGAAATTCAAATTCTCGCCCAATGCATCATCGTTTACTTCTTCCTCAAAGTTAGCGACTCTATGCGTTGGCACAAGAATTTCAGCGGGTATTACTGCCTCAGAGCCGTACACCAAACTAAAAGGTGTTTCCCCTATGCTTTTCTTGAAAGTAGTGTGGTGTGCCCACAAAATATTGGGTAATTCATCCACCAAACCAGTTAGCTTTTCGCACAACCTCTTTTTAATACCGCTTACAACATCACGGTTGGTTACTTCGCATAAGCCATTAGCCTGTGGATATGCCACTGATGTAAACTTTTGGATTATATTTAAATCAGTGCACCATGTTTTAAAAGGATCTTTCGCTATTTGAGCACCGTTATCGCTAACTAATTCACGCGGAATACCAAATCTGCAAACAATATACTCCCACACAAAATTTCTCACTTGCACACCAGTGATAGTGCGAACTGCCTTAGCTTCAACCCATTTTGTAAAGTAGTTAATTGCCACAATCAGGAATTTGACATTGCCAGGTCCTGCGAGAAATGACCCTACAATGTCAATAGCCCACTTGTGAAATGGCCATGGCGAATTAACAGGGATCATATCATGCCTTGGCATCCGATTCTGCGGAGCATGCCTTTGGCAGCTTTTACAACGCTTAACAATTTGTGCAACATCGCGATATAGGGATGGCCAAAAGTAACCCATCCGCATAATTTTCCCGCGATAGTTTTATAGCTTGAATGCAATGTACAAGAACCGTTATGCACTTCATCAATTATCATTTCTGCTTCAATTGGGCCCACACATCGCATCATTGGACCACAGTATGACTTGCGATATAAAATGTCATTTTGAATGATATACATTGGTGCTCGCTCTCTTACTAAGCGAGCTTCGCGCTTATCACTTGGCAAAATATCACTGCGAATGTATTCCAGGATTGGTTCCATCCAATTTGGCTGTTCTTCTACAACGGACGCGGCCATTAAGTCGTTATCTGTTGACTTGCTTGGCAATTCCTCAACCCAAACTTGTTTTTGAAAGTGCGAAAACGTTAGAGCGGCCAACTTACTCAAAGCATCCGCCTTCTTATTTTGACTTCTTGGCACTTGCGCGAGTTCAAAATGCTCGAACCGCACTGCCAATTCTTTCAACAACTGCAAAT
The DNA here is from genome assembly GCF_046630445.1 of Rutidosis leptorrhynchoides. Taxonomy (NCBI): domain Eukaryota; kingdom Viridiplantae; phylum Streptophyta; class Magnoliopsida; order Asterales; family Asteraceae; genus Rutidosis; species Rutidosis leptorrhynchoides. The sequence continues at coordinate 44,778,625 of NC_092343.1, forward strand.
ATTTCTGCATTGAGGAATCATGCGCCTCAAAAGAGCCATTAAACTGATTTGCTACTAATTGCGAATCTGTAAATGCTCACAACTTAGTGATATCCATTTTTTGCCCAATATTTAAACCAGCTAGCAAGGTTTCATATTCCGCTTCATTATTTGTTACATCAAAATCCAAACGTAATGCGTACGTATGCTCCTCACCACTTGGGCTTGCCAAAACCAAACCCGCACCTGCGCCTTCTATACATGAAGCTCCATCAGTAAATAAATCCCCTGTTTCGCCAACTACTGGTTTTAACTCTGTTCGCTCATTAATCACCTCCAACTCCTCAGTCATTTCAGCGAGATAATCCGCCAAAACTTGGCCATTTACAGCGCTGCGCGAAAGGTAAGAAATTTGATAAGCACCTAACTCCACTGCCCACAATGCGAGTCTACCAGATATCTCTGGTTTTGTTAAGACTTACTTGACCGTCACGTTAGTTAACACGTGCACCGGATGCCCTTGGAAATATCTTCTTAACCTTCGCGATGTTAATATGAGCGCATACACAAATTTCTCAATCGGCGCATAGTTTATTTCACTTCCTGTAAGAGATTTACTGAAAAATACAGAGGTTTTTGTATTTTATACCTTTCCGCAGCTAGAACTGAGCCAAAAGCTTCATTTGCTACCGATATATAAATGTAAAGAGTTTCGCCATCAATTGGCGCTGTTAACGTAGGCATAGTTTTTAATAACTTCTTCATTTCCTGAAACGCGGTTTCAGCTTCACTTGTCGAAACAAAGATCTTTTGTTTCAAGCAGCCTTTTAAAGTTTTGAAAAACAGTAATTGTCTTTCAGCGGTGTTAGACAAGAAACGCCTTAATGCGGCTAATTTTCCCGTCAAACTCTGCACTTCCTTGACCGTCTTTGATGCCGTCATATTTTCAATAGCCGCAATTTTCTTTGGATTAGCTTGAATACCTTGCTCAGTAACAAGATATCCCAAAAACTCTCCTTCAGTTTCGCCAAAACTGCACTTTAGTGGATTAAGCTCCATGTTTATCCTACGCAATGTATCAAATGTTTCCCGCATATCGTCAATAATTTGCTCTTGTGTTGTACTTTTAATTACTAAATCATCTACATAAGCCTCAAGATTTCGCCCAATTTGTTTTTCAAACGCGGTGTCAATTAAGCGTTGATATGTCGCACCCGCATTGATTAGACCAAAAGGCATCATTATATAAGAGAATATGCCTTTTCCTGTATGAAAAGCGGTTTTTTCTGCATCTTCTTTAGCCATTGGGATCTGATGATATCCCCTTGCCGCATCTAAAAAATATTTATATGGAAAAGCATGCAAAGATTCCACTTTCAAATCAATTTCTGGAAGTGGATAGTTATCCTTAGGGCACGATTTATTTAAATCTTTGAAGTCAATACACATTCTCCACGAGCCATCAGACTTTTTCACCAAAACTGGATTCGCAATCCATGATTAGTATTGAACTTCGCGCAAAATTCCAGCTCTCACCAATTTCTTTACTTCCTCGCACAGCCACTTAGCGCGGTCTGGAGCCATGCCTCTACGCTTCTGCACTACAGGTTTTAAAGATGGATTCACATTAAGTATGTGTTTCGCAATATGGCGCGGAACACCAGTCATATCATTTTCACACCAAGCAAAAACATCCATGTTCTGCACAAGTAACTGCACAATTTTTTCTTGGCCGCGCTAACAATGCATCCTACTTTAATTTTTTAATCAGGATACGCAGGATTAACCACTACCATGTTGTCCGCAGTATCGGCGGTTTCTTGAACTGGGCTTTTTACATTAACAGTCGCACAAATGGGCATATGCTTGCTGAATGTATTGTAGCAACACCTTTACATGTTGCGAATTTAATCATAACATGAATGGTAGATGGAACAATTCTGAATTTGCCCAAGACAATTCTGCCTGACAACATGTTATAGCGAGATGAAGTCCGCATAACATAAAAATCTAGCCGCGCTCGCCGCACTAAACTATCATCATTTTCATCAAATAACTCAACATCTAAGGGCAACACGCCCATAGGCCATGAAGATTCCCCTGCAAAACCAGTTAGCGAGGCCGCGGTTGGTTGTAAATTTGCCCAAATACCCTCTGGCAGTTGAACAAAATATTGTTCATAGACAATATCAATGCTGCTACCATTATCAACATGAATTTTCATGATCGTGATTCCAGTTTTCGCGACTTTGCACGATACTACTATCGGCATTTCGGAGAAATCGTCACTTTGCATATTTGAAAAAGTAATTGGCACAGACTGCCAATTTTGATACATTTTTGCTGAATTTCGCTTTCTTCCTCTTTTTTGGGCATTTGCTTGTATAGCGACAGCAATACCACTATCAATTCCGATATCGCTCATTACTTCAATTAAACAAGCAATTTACCGCCAATTATTAACGTATTCGCCTGTGAATCCTTAAAACAACGCACGATTGAAATTAAACAAGCCAATTAGTTATTTGACAGCACAAAACAAAAAAATTCCGAGTTTAATTTTAAAACGCGTCCCACGGATGGCGCCAATTGATCAATACTTAATTAATGAGTTACTTAATTATGGATTGAGTGCAATGGGATTAGGATGGAGGATGGGATGTTTGATGATTATTTTGGGCCCCGATGATCGTCTTTCACTTGGTCAATCAAGTGATCAACCACCCCGACCCGGTCTTGATTGTCAATTAGTATGATTCACCTTAGCACAATGTGGAAATTCCTTGGGCAAGGTCACAAGTGAAAATCACAAAAGGCTTGGGCAAATGACAGAGAATCAACAACCTATAAATGAGAGGCGAAACTCTCTATTTATAGTATTCGAAATATCCGCGGTCTGCGAATTGTTTAACTATCTGCGGAAACTTAGCGAAATGACCCGCAGTCTTTTATTAGCGCAGAAACTGATCCGCTATCTTTATTTTTAGCGAATATTCCAAACCTTTCGACTATACTTCGCATTACTTCTGCCTTTAACCTTTAGTAAATAAAATATACATATACAATGTTATGTATATGATCAACCATAACGTCGCGCTGTAAGCGTGATGGAGACGTTTTTCGATCACAATCGAGCTATCACGTTGCATTAGAAATGGTCTAACATGTTTTCTCGTTAGAATCTTTGTAGGGTTAGATCTTTCTCATAGCACCCCATCGTACCAATAAATTTAAATGTAATCCTTTATTATTCGTATGATTTATTTTCTTTTTGGAAAAAGAGATGAGGTCGCGTGCCGATGACACATTAACTTGTGAACCATATTAGCAAGTTTAATAGGGGTTAGGAAGGTTCTTCCCCCATCTCCCAAAAATTTGATCAAGTAGTGAAATTTATTTTGAGTTACGGTTGTTTGGGCTTTTGAATCAATCAAATTGAAATCTGTATAGAAAGGATACGGTCAAAATGGTAATGGCTCGCATAATTTGCAATATTAACAATTACTTCACAAGAATTCACTAGCACCGCATTTAGTGGTGTCGGAGATAATGGCTAAAAACGATCATGAAATAACCATTAAGCCCCGTATATGTGTGTAAAGATACTCCAATTTCTTTGATAGGTTGAACAATAATAATGTATTTATTTACTCGTTTACAATTATTACTATTCATTAATAAATTTCTGCCCCTTAAAATTTTTTGTTCAAGTTACTCACTATGTAGAAGGTGGTTATGTAGAATAATAATTAATCTTGAAACATGATTGTATTAATCATTTTGCTTGATTATACTTTACATACATGTATTAGATCCAAATACAACTTGCAACGAATAATAGTATTTTTCAGATGAAAAACCCAAGTATGAAAACAAAGTTTTAGTGCAAGAATGGGTTATTAATTCAAGTGATACCTTAGTTAAATGAATATTATGCGAATCGTCAGAAATTATTCTAGTCTATCACAATACTCGAATGTATAAGTAAAAATTACTTTTGGGGCGGATCGGGATCGGGTAAAAACATCTCATGGGTTAAATGGGAAAATGTGATGTCACCGTATGGGAATGGGGGGTTAAATATTGGGTCACTTAATAATAAAAACCTTGCTTTAATAGGGAAATGGTGGTGGCGTTTCAAAACCGAGTCGGGGGCTTTTTGGGTTAAAATTATAAAAAGCATATACGGGTCCAATGGGGGTCTTTTTGCTGTCCGTGATTCACATCACTCCCTCTGGGGGAATACTTGGTCGAGCATTATTCATGTAGGTCATATCATAGATAATAGCGGCATACAGTTTCGGGAATTATTTATCAGAGTTGTTGGGGATGGCAATGATACGGCTTTCTGAGAAGACAAGTGGATTGAGAACATATCCTTAAAGGAACGATTTGCCAGATTATATCGTCTTGAGGTAGATAAGAATGTATCGGTTAAATCTAGACTTGAATGGAACGAAGCAAAATTCGGATGGAGATGGAACTGGTGCAGCAACCCCAGGGGACGTACACGAGGCGAGCTTGATGATTTAATCAGTCTCCTTTCTTCATCTTCTTTCGACAACAATAGGAGAGACTCATGGAAATGGTCGCTTTCATCCAATGGTGTCTTTAATGTTTGCAAGCTGTCAGCATTGATAAATGAAGAATCGTTTGGATCATATGCATCATCTATTGCAACAGAGAGAAATAACTTAGTGCCAAAAAAACTCGAGGTTTTCGTTTGGAAAGCAATGAAACGTCGTCTACCGGTTAGGATTGAATTAGATAAAAGGTTCATAGAGCTTCATAGTGTCCGTTGCCCACTTTGTGATGATGATCTTGAATCGGTAGAACATTCATTGCTCTTTTGTAAACATGCTTTTGAAGTTTGGGATAGAATATATAAATGGTGGAATCTAGGTAACGTGTCGAATCTAAGTATCAATGAGATCTTTTGAGGAAAATTAAGGCAATCGATGACTCCATTTAGGGTAAAATTGTGGCAAGCGGTGGAATGGTCGTGTGGTTATTTGATATGAAAAAATAGAAATCAAACGGTTTTTAACGGAAAAGGGTTGAATTCACCGGTAGCCTTAAACGAGATTCAACTAAAGTCTTTTGAGTGGATTGCACATCGAGCAAAGGACAAGAAGATTACTTGGCAAGATTGGTTAACTAATCCTAGTTTGTATGCTATTTAATATGATTCTAGCATACACATTTTGTGCTACTGCTGCTACCTCTGCAGCATGTACTTAGGATTGTGATGCTTCGAGTTATATCATGTTCATAGTCGTGATCAAAGTAGGTGTTTTTCTTTGACTTGTTGTTTTTGTACTTGATCCTTAATTCAATATAATATATCCTACTTGCTTTTTTTAATAAAAAAAAAGAACAACTATGATTTAATGTTAAGATGTTAATAATAATTTATTTGAGAAGATACGATTGCCTTTTTAACCGATAAAAAGTGCAAATTTCATTGTTGGGCCGAAATATGTTAATTTAGTACGCCTTGCTTCCCGTTACACAATGTTGTAAGGTTCATATAAAAATGGATAAACAAGCTAGTTCATGGATCGCAAAATAATCACGGGTTAATTTTCAATGAAGACATCTTTGTAGGTAAAATATATACGAAACTAAAACAATTATACATATTATCACAAACGTAATAATCAGATAGAAGATATGTATAATAAATAATCATAATAAGAACGAAAAGATAGAATGACCTAACCCAATTAAAGGTTGAACCGGGCTTGTGTTTTACACAATTCCATTTAAACATATTCTTTGTCTCTTCTCAGGGTACACCGGTCTGAAGCAGCGTACTGTCGGACTTGAACACTTGCCTGAAAGGTAACCGGAATGGGGAGACCTTGTTGCGGCTGAAACTCAGAACGTATAAGAATGCTTATACAATTTTAGTGTGTTTTTCTACAAACCCTATAAGCCTTTATTTATAGTGTAAATCAAAGCCTTAGGTTTGCTCCCGCTTCCGATGTGGGACAATTGTCAAACCTTCTAGATCTTGCATCAAACAAACTACTTTGAGATTCGATATCTCATTAACCTTTAATTCATTTTGGACACACTTTAGTTCATTGTAAAGTCCTCGTCAAGGACTACAAAACCCACTAAATGTTTATTAATACATATCAATTTATCATATATTAATTAGTGTCCAAAGTTGGTGAAAACACACTTTTTTGACCAATTTTTCCAATAGTCCCCCACATGAATGGAGATCGATCTCAGAAGCAACAATATTTCAATTAAGTTTCAGCAGTTGAATCTTGCATACGATAAGTAGGTGTTATCATTAGAACTTTCGCTTGTGAAAATGCACTTAGTCTACTAGCTTTGAGTAGACGGTGATGTCTTTGAACTCGTCTGCCGTTTGTGTATGCGACAATATGCTTCACATAAGACTCTCCCTGATAACGTCAAGTCCTCATAGTTATGTTCGTTATGGTCATGAACATTAGCCTGGTTTTGCGAGAGCTTATCAAGTATTGTGCCTCAACAATACCCTTCAAAGCGACCCCACTTCTCTCTCACATAGGTGATTCACCACCGAATGGCTACTGATTAACCACGCATAATTATTTCAGTTGAATCATTAAAAACCATGGGCTTATCCCCTAACATGTCACTTTTAGGAATGGACTAGGAAGTCTAATTAGTAAACTCCCTTTTAAAGGTGTAGGGTTTGCTAGTTTAGTAATTAACTCCCCCACAGGGACTTCGCCAGTTCATACAAGTAGGTTGTCCTATTGAACTCAGATATTGGGATCTCTGGTCAACTAAGTTAGGTTTTCCTTCATATAAACTTAGCATTTCAAGGGCTTCAGTCCCATTCCCATGCACAACTGATATACTAACTCTCTGCTTAAGCCTTTTGTCAGCGAATCCAGACATTATCCTTTGACTTCACATAGTCAATAGTGATAATTTATGAAGAGATTAATTTTCATACTTTATTATGTCTACGTCTCATATGTTTATTCATACAATTACACATTATAATATGAGCTCTACCAATCACCGATTGGCTATTACAATGTATATATATGGCCGACACCGGCTTACGCCATCTTGGTATATCCTCAACCGAATTTACGTAGCCATTCTGCCTCTTCACCAGCTTTATTTAAAGCAATGAATTCTAATTCCATCGTTGATCTAGCAATAATAGTTTGTTTAGACGATTTTCACGATATAGCAGCACCTCCAAGTGTAAATATGTAATGTCACGTTTATATTGATTATAAACGATTCAAAATAGTTGATTACATTGCGAGGTTCTGACCTCTATATGATACATTTTACAAATATTGCATTTTTTTAAAAGACGAACTTTCGTTTCAATGAAAGTTTACAAATATGCATACCGATGGTATTATTACGTTTCCCAAATATAATTGACTAATCCATCATTCATCTATCAAAAAACTTTTTGAACTCAAATAATCTGAATGCAACGTCTTTTGAAATATACCATGAATGACTCCAAGTAATATCTTTAAAATGAGCAAATGCACAGCGGAAGATTTCTTTCATACCTGAGAATAAACGTGCTTAAAAGTGTTAACCAAAAGGTTAGTTCATTAGTTTATCATAATCGATCATTTTCATAATTTTAATAGACCACAAGATTTCATTTTTCATAAATAACCTTACACTCGCAAGTGTATAAAAATCATTCATATGGTGAATGCTTGATAACCGAACTAACAGGATGCATATAGAATATCCTCCGCATACAGGCTCATTCACAATCAGTATGCTATATACCGGCCGTCGCAATCAGTATATATCGATGGAAGTACTAAAACATTCCAAATTCTAGAATGGGACTTGTCAAGGTCCATAGATCTATTTTTAGGATTCGCGTCAATATGAAGGAAATTATAACGTCCAACTAATTCTTAGGCTACCAAGCTAAAAGGGGTGATATCCGATTTCGATAATCCAACCATAGAATGTAATTTTCGAGTACTTGTGTCTATTTCATCAAACATTTATAAAAACAACGCATGTATTCTCAGTTCAAAAATATATATTGCAAAAACATTTAAAAAGGGAGCAAATGAAACTCACGATACGATATTTTGTAGTAAAAATATGCATACGACGGTACTGAACAATGCAGGGTTGGTCTTGGATTCACGAACCTATATCATTTATATATATATATATTAACACATATAATTGTAATCGAACAAATATATATATTATTATTAGTGATATAATTTTTATATTAATAACTTATGTATTTCTATATTTAATTAAATATATTCATTTTATATATTTTGAATAAATATTAATATAGTTAAGTTAAATATATTTTTATATGGAGATCATTTGTTTGTGAAATTATTAATTATGATATTACTAATATTAGAAATAATAAGGATATTATATAATATTAATGATAAAAGTGATAATAATAATAATATTAATAAAAATAATGATATTAATAATGATAATAATACTAAATTGTATTATAGTAACTATGATAACAATAGTAATAATAATTTTAATAATAATTCCTTTAAATCATAATAATAATACTAACAATAATAATACAATACTAATAATACTAATAATAATAATAATAATATTAGTAATGATAATACTAATAATTTTTAAATGATAATACCAGTAATAATAATGATAATATTATAAATTATATTAATAATCATTTTGTTAATAATAATAACTAACATAACAACAATAATAATAATTAATAATAATAATAATAGTAATAAAATAATAACAATAATAATAATAATAAGGAAATAATGAAAATAATAAAAAAAACTACCTCATAGTGATAGGCATTTAAAAAGAATAATGACTCAGCCCGGGCTCGAACCCGAGACCTCTCGTTCACCCGACACCTCCCTAATCGTTGCTCTGCTGCTTCTTTTCTGTCTTAGTTACCCAATTAATTTTTATAACTTATATTATCTGTTTCTATCTTCTTCTATCATTCGATCGACCAGTGATAAAAATCATAACAACTAATTAATTGATCGGTTTAGGACTTCAATATAAAACAGATACGACCTGGTTAAGAGTGATTTGGGATCAACAGAACACAAAAAAAAAAAAAAAAAATTAAACAGCGGCTGAAGAACACGACTATGACTAAAAATTGATTTTCGAATTTAAGATCGTTTTAGCTATTGATTTCTACATGAAATAGGTTCAAACTTCTTCCTAGAAACTTTCTAAATCCTTAATTGATCCTAAAACATCAAATTGAATTCGAATTTCGCGATGAACAAATTCTTTTAATTTTTGAAATTGAACTTTAACTTCGAAATTCGGATTTGATTGGAAAGATTGGAGGCTGTAACTTTACAGATAGTTTATATGAACGATTACTAACAACTTTGCATTATTACATTTTGAAATTTTATTCTAATCAAGCCTTTAAAAAAAATTAACTCAAGAATAGAGGTACACGGCTTTTTCTTTATTTTTCTGTTTTAAATTTCGAAATTAATTGCTGTAAGTGGTGTAATGGATATAGAGGGTGGAGAAAACGAATGAGTTGATCAATTGCAAATGAGAATCGATTGTTATATAATCAATTTGTGTCGACAGGTAATATTCGAGCCAGGGAGTATCAAACAAAAAAAATATAAAGCAGATAGGAAATAAATAAATAAATAAATAAATCTGAGGTCGATCCCTAACTGATTTTGTTTGTAATTGTGGACAGGATTCGACATATAACAATTTCAAGGACAGAAAAAAAGATACTGATAGGAAATAAGAATCACGCGTTATATGATAGTTTTTATATATATTGTAATTAATATTAATGATTAATAATATATTAATAATAAAAAAATACTGATAATAATAATAGAAATAATACTAATCATAATGATAAAAATAATTAATAACATCAAATAATGCTAATAATAATAGTAAAGATAAAAGTAAAATAATGATAATAATAATAAAAATGATAATTTTTAATAATAATAATAATAATAATAATAATAATAATAATAATAATAATAATAATAATAATAATAATAATAATAATAATAATAATAACTAATAATATTTAAGTCACAACTAAATTATAATTTATATCAATTTTATACAAACTTTTATATTTAAAAATCTTTATTTTGATAACTCTAAAATTATTAGAATTTTATTAATTATAATTATAACAGTAATAATAATAATAATATAAATAATACTAATATTGATATTAGTATTAATAATAATAAAAATAAAAGTAATAACTATATCATTATAACAACTATATTTTTGAGTTGTAATTACATATTATTAATTATGTAATATTATATAATATTTATATATAATGACATATATTAAATATGTAATATTTATACATTTACATATATATTATTATTGTAAAGCATGTTTTGAAAATTAAGCAGAAATCTCCACTAACTTTTGTCTAGTTTTTTGTTAATTGACACATTTGTTCTTACTTGTAAATCACTTTACCATTTTCCGAATATTGATAAAAAGAACAGATTTCTTAAATCATAGTGGACCTCATAACAGAGACCCGTAATCATATCATAATGTATCTGATAATTCAATCTTGTGATATTATCTTTTAATTCCGTCGATAAATATATTAAACATATATTGAAACAAATACGTTCATGTAAAGTATTATACATCTAATACTTTGTTAATGTTTTCAATTAATATAACTATATACACATAAATGTTCGTGAATCGTCGAGCACAGTCAAAGGGTAATTGATTACATGAATATAATTCCAAAATTTTTGAGACTCAACATTACAGACTTTGCTTATCGTGTCGGAAACATATAAAGATTAAGTTTAAATTTGGTCGAAAACTTTCGGGTCGTCACAGTACCTACCCGTTAAAGAAATCTCGTCCCGAAATTTTATTGGGATCGTCATGACTGACAATAAGTATGTTTTCATGACTCATATGAGTTGGAAATTTGGGTTTTATCATCAATGAGTAATATGGATAAAACAATTTAATTTTGTGAAGAGTACGAGTGAAGTTATGATAAAAGAGTGAGATGAGAAAGGTAAAGTTTCGTCATATCTTTTGACGTAAACACGGTCGATCTCTGGATTAAAGAAAATCTTTATAATCTATATAAGATTTGATTCTTCGGTAATTAAGGAAATTAGGATCTTCTTTGGTTAAATGTAATAATTTGTTTCGATTGCTCTGTCGGATATTTCTCCTTAAATTAACTTCTTCTGTTTCATTATTTCCACCACTCCTACATCTTCTTCCTCATTTCATACTTCTAAAAGATTGTTAAAATGCTTCATCCAGTTCCGATCCTTGATCTCGTTCTGACTACCACAACAATCATTCTTCTATTCCAACTCCCACCGGAGGAATCTATTTACTTCTATTTCGCTTTTGGGGTAGTGGTTTTCATAATCCTTCCTTGCATCTGTCTTTCTATAATTATTGACATTTACGGTTAATGATCTCTTCTATTTACTGCGATTTATACTCCCATTTATATTTCGAAGCTTTGTGCTTTTGTTTTCTCCTCTCGTCTTTGTGTGAAACAAGTAATGGTCCAGAATTCGTGGGTATGGAGTTTCGAATGAACATAACTAATGTTCTAAGAGAGAGATTGTAATAGCACGGTCTTGATTGGTTAAATTACCAAAATATAAGAGAAAAGATAGAACTATCAGGAAGATATGTTCTCGATATAATTGGAGATTAAGTAGAATGTAAGAGTCGTGTAACATGGCACATGATGACATTATGATATGTGAATCATCTCGTTCCATTTAGAAACTCAGCATGACTTACTGTAATATATTCACGTTGATCAAGTGTCATTATATTATACTAACTCATGCTTCAATTCCCAACACTACTTCAAAACATTCATATTTTAAATTCAAATTTTTATTTTATTTTAGAATTTAGAAACTAAAACAGTTTCCTTTATTATGTATCACTGATAGCGCGAAGAGATAAATGATTTCAGATAAGAATAGTTATGAAAATATCTTCAGAAGTATCAAGGATATTTATAATGAAAGATACGATGATATCTTTGAATTTCTAATATCGAAGGATGATGAAGAAGATTTGTCCATAAAGATTTAGAGTTAGGAGCAAGGTATTCGTTAATGACTTCATCAGACACTGAATCATTTGGATTCTTTGAAGGCCGGTTTAGTCTTTGTGATTTGTCCACAGCCTTCTTCATAGTTTGCTCAATCCGTTTTCCAGTTCCAAACCTTCTCTTTTTCTGAGTTTTGCCAACACATTATTCTTTATCATTAAACTTTTGGCTGTTAAGGTTGTCTACAGTTTTTGCTGCTTCATTCAGCTTTTTTCAAAATTCAGAGTATTGATTCGTAGACTGGTTGCTTTTCAAAATTTCGGGATTGAAAATCATAATTCTAGGAGATAAACGTTATATGTATACATATAACTGTTGATGTAGAAACGCTGCGAGATTCGAAATAGTGATTGATGATTCCCGGTATTTGGTATGGAAATTATCTTTACAAAATGCGGATGAGCACATGATAGGGTTTCGATAAATATAATGATTTTTCAGAAAGTCAAAGATCAATAAAGTTGTTGGTGAGTTTGCTGCTAATGTGGTGGGATATAAACGGTTCCCCGGTAATGACAACGAAGGGGTAAACGTATATATCAAAGTTATAATAAGGCTTATTCGAATAAAAAATCAAAGTTGATTTGCTGGAGGTGTGACAAAATTGGCTACTTTGGAGAGGGACTATAAAGTTATTTTCGGTAATAACAACGCCAATGGATCATAGATTTGTGTTAAACTTCTACTTAGGTTCCGGGGGTTTTCAAGAATCGTGAAGAGTTTGAATGCAAATTGTAATCATCAATATACATATGATGTTCTGGAATTTTGAATGATACGAATATTTTTCTGGGTTTTATGAATAGAAGTGATGTTCTATTACAGTTTTGAAGTCAAATTATAGCTTTGAAAGATGTAGGGATTTAAGAGTGATGTCACCGGTTAAAGTTTTGTCTTGGATTCTGTTATGTCAAAATCAGAATATGTAATCAAATTTGAATGCGGTTAGTTGTTATGATTTCTATGAAAGAATGTATATCGTTCTGAAAGTAGCGAGTATAGTTGATGATTTGCTGAATCAGAATCGAAAAATGTAACATATTAATTGTGAATTTATATATCTCTCGGGTATTACCTACCCGTTAAAAGTTTCACAAGTAATATTTTGTACCAGAGAATTTTTATTACAATCTTTATGAAGATATGTATATTTTCTACAGATGTAATACAGATTTGATGAGTTAATATAATATTAAACTCATTTTATTTTTGGCTGGATCTAGAAATGAATAACTTCTAAAACTTTAGAACTTTCGTAATCTTCAAGGATTATCTCTTCAATGTAAATGAAATTATGAATCAATAATTCGTTATTTGTCGATGAATGATGTTGGTGTTTGTGGGATTCTTGTGAACTTCGTAAGACACGAATGATGTTTTTGAATACATCAAAAATGAAAGTGTAAAATTGAACATGTATTTGAATAATACACTTGGTTTATTATGAAATGGAATATATTGAGTTGAAGCAGAGTTTAACGATTGTTAAGTTGTTAACGAAGCATGTACATCATAGCATATTAGTGATTAGAATTTGCCGAGTATTATCTACTCTTTAAATTCACATGTAATAGCTTAGTACGAAAAGATATATTATGGTTTAAAAATTTATATATAAAAAATATACATATAAATTCTTCAGATGGAATGAGTTAATACTTCATGACTCGTTATTACAATATATCCATTAGTGATGGTGGTGTCAGTATCTGAGGTGGTTATAGAGTTTACAGAATTTGTGGTGTTGCAGGCGTTGCTGGTGCCGGTGATACTGTTGGTGATGACGGCGGTACTGTTAGTGCTGGTGATGCTGACGGTATTGCTAGTGCTGGTGATGCTGACGGTAATGCTGTTAATGCTTATGTAACATGTATCGTTTGTAAATCACGCAGGGTTTCTACTCATCTGATTTATGGTTAAGGCTAGAATAGATAATCTCTAAGACTTTAGAGATTACATAGTCGCCGTAGAATATTTTTCCAATGGAGTTATGAATCAATACTTCATCGATTATTGTTATTGGTACTCCTTGGTATATATGGTGCGTATGACGTTGATTGTAACGACCCGTCAAAATCGCTATTGACGCGGCACGTTAATCATTGATTCCAAAGTGAGGTTTTGACCTCTATATGATACGTTTTGATAAAATATTGCATTCATTAAAATAAGTGACTTTCTAAACATAGAAAGTTATAAACATGTGGGCGAGTGCTTAGGTATAAGCAAAACCCCAAAATACATAAGTCTTTAATTTACAGGTTGACATCACAGTCCAATTATTTATTACACAACGCAGTTTTATTTTGAATGCAATAAACTTTGTACAAAGCATGAGAGACTCCATGCAGGCAACAAGCACATCACAGCGGAAGCATTCTAAGGACCTGAGAATAAAACATGCTAAAAAGTCAACACGAATGTTGGTGAGTTATAGGTTTAATTGCTCGAGTCATAAACATGTATAAAGATAGACCACAAGATTTCATCAAAAGTTTATCAATAGATTCTACGTAACAAAGCACCCTGGTAACTAAACTTAACGCTATAGTGATAATTACCCCATTCGTTTTAATACACGCAAACCAACGTGTCTTAAACTCAAATAACATACGTCCGTTAAAAGGCTAGCGCTCTAGCTCGGACGGAGATGTCAAGCCCTATGGATCCATATACAATTATTCGCGCCCACCAGTCCATATCCTATGTACTGGCAGCTACTAGTTACCAAAGCTAAGGGATTTTCGGTTTAACTCAGTGTAGAATTTTGTATGTACTTGTGTCTTATTGCGTTTAAAATAAATTGCATGTATTCTCAGCCCAAAAATATTTAAAGTATTTAAAAAGGGAGACTATAACTCACAGTTCAATATTGAGACTCAATATTGTAGGCAAATTGCGTAGACGTAATGATGGTAGACGACTGTATGGTTGGTCTTGGATTCAAGAACAATACCCCAAACAATACCCAATATTTCTTTAGTTTAAAACGGTTTGAAACCCGAATTAAAAATACTCGTTCATAACCTCTTTTCAATATATTACCACTTATAAAAATATAACATCAAAATATGTAAAAGTATATATGCATGTGTAGTTTAAAAGCAAGAACAAATTCTCAATTTATAGATGAAAAACTTCGATCCTATCATGCATATTTTATTTAAATAATAATATAATAATTAAAGCCGCCATCACTTTTTATGTCGACAAACTTTTTATGTCGACAAACATTACGTGTTTCGCGTAGATAGGTACGCGGTCCGCATATGGTGTCTTCATGAAAGTTGTAGATTTTTGAGTTACGGACGTCTGGACATCGGAATCACCCTTTTTCGAGTCAGTATGATTTAATTATGATTTTTCTCGTGAAAGTACGCAGGTTTAGTGATTTTCATCATTTTAACTTGAAATCTTGATACGAAATGTTGTAGTCTTTTGTTGCTCATTAGAAATCTTTATTTTATATTTAACAAAATTTAAATGAGACTAATTATATACACACACATCAGCTTGCATGATCAAATGTCTAGCTACATTAAATTTTGTCCTCGTCTAATTTCGAATTTATATAGATATGCATGTTTATCAAAAGTGAAAAATAGAAAGTCCCAAATTTTTGTCCAAATACAATCTTGCCATTTTCAATGATATATATATCGAGTTACTTATATAAAATATATAATTACATTATTTATTTAAATCGTTATATATATATATATATATATATATATATATATATATATATATATATATATATATATATATATTAATGTGGAATTTTCTGGATCATTACAGTACCTCCCCGTTAAATAAAATTTCGTCCCGAAATTTTGAGTAGTACCTGTTTCATGAGCGATATCAGTGAACAAATGTGGATACTTTTGCTTCATTTGATCCTCACGTTCCCAAGTAAACTCGGGTCCTCGTCTAGCGTTCCAACGAACTCTAACTATCGGTATTTTGCTTTGTTTTAATTGTTTGACCTCACGGTCCATGATTTCAACAGGTTCTTCGACAAAATGGAGTTTATCATTGATTCGTATTTCGTCAAGAGGAATTATGACATCCTCTTCAGCTAAACATTTCTTCAAATTTGACACGTGAAATGTGTCGTAAACACTACTAAGTTCTTGTGGTAGCCTTAATCGATAAGCAACTGCTCCAATTCTTTCGGTGATTTCAAAGGGTCCTACGTACCTGGGACTTAGCTTTCCTCATTTACCGAATCGTACAACGCCTTTCCAGGGTGACACTTTCAACATGACTTTGTCGCCCACTTGAAATTCTAGCGGTTTTCTTCTTACATCAGCATAACTCTTTTGGCGACTCATGGCCGTTTTCAATCGCTGTTGTATTTGAATGATCTTTTCGGTGGTTTCATGAATAATTTCTGGTCCAGTAAGTTGTCTTTCTCCTACTTCACTCCAACAGATAGGAGATCTGCACTTTCTACCGTAAAGTGCTTCAAATGGCGCTGCGTTGATGCTCGTATGATAGATGTTATTGTATGAAAATTCTGCCAACGGTAAGTGTCGATCCCAACTGGTTCCGAAGTCAATCACGCATGCCCGTAACATGTCTTCCAATGTTTGTATTGTTCTTTCACTTTGACCATCTGTCTGTGGGTGATAAGCGGTGCTCATATCTAATCGAGTTCCCAATGCTTTTTGTAATGACTGCCAGAAACGTGATGTGAATCGAGTGTCACGATCAGATATGATGGAGATAGGTACACCATGCCTGGAAACTACTTCCTTCAAATATAGGCGTGCTAATTTCTCCATACTGTCTGTCTCCTTTATTGGTAGAAAGTGAGCTGATTTAGTTAGCCGATCAACTATCACCCAAATAGTATCATGACTACTTGTAGTCCTTGGCAATTTCGTAATGAAATCCATGGTTATTCTTTCCCATTTCCACTGCGGAATTTCTGGTTGTTGCAGTAATCCTGACGGCTTTTGGTGCTCAGCTTTGACCTTTGCACACGTCAAACATTTGCTTACATAAGTAGCAATTTCTGTCTTCATATTAGGCCACCAATAAAACTTCTTGAGATCGTGGTACATTTTCCCATTTACTGGGTGAATTGAGTACCTCGTTTTGTGTGCTTCATCCAGTACTAGTTGCCTTAGATTACCATGTTTTGGTACCCATATCCTATCAGCAAAATACAGGGTTCCATCGGCTTTTTCTTCAAGCTGTTTTTCTAACCCTCTGCTCATTTCGCCTTTTTCATTTTCTTCTTTTAAAGCCTCTAACTGTGCTGCTTGAATTTGCTTTGTGAGATCAGTATGAATTGTAATATTCAAAGCTCGGACCCTAAGAGGTTTTACTCTTTCTTTTCGACTTAGGGCATCAGCTACCACATTAGCCTTTCCGGGGTGGTAACGGATTTCACAATCGTAATTGTTTAACAACTCTACCCAGCGACGTTGCCTCATATTGAGTTGTTTTTGATCAAAAATATGCTGAAGACTCTTATGGTCGGTGTACACTGTACACTTGGTGCCATATAGATAGTGTCTCCATATTTTGAGTGCAAAAACTACAGCTCCAAGTTCCAAATCGTGTGTCGTATAGTTCTTTTCATGAATTTTTAGTTGTCGTGAGGCATATGCGATAACTTTTGTGCGTTGCATTAATACACATCCTAAACCTTGGCGCGAAGCGTCACAATAGATCACGAAATCATCATTTCCTTCTGGTAATGACAAAATGGGTGCAGACGTTAACTTCTTCTTTAATAACTGGAATGAGGATTCCTGTTTCGTGGACCAATCATACTTCTTTCCCTTTTGAGTCAATGAAGTTAAGGGTTTGGCGATTCTAGAGAAATCTTGAATGAATCTTCGGTAGTAACCAGCAAGACCTAAGAATTGGCGAATTTGTGTTGGAGTCTTCGGGGTTTCCCATTTACTAATGGCTTCGATCTTGGCGGGGTCAACTTTAATTCCATGTTTACTGACAACATGGCCCAAAAATTGTACTTCTTGTAACCAGAAATCACACTTCAAAAATTTTGCGTACAATTCTTCTTTCTTGAGTATCTCCAGTACCAGCCTTAAGTGTTGCTCATGTTCTTCCTTGTTCTTTGAGTAAATCAATATGTCGTCGATAAAAACAATGACAAATTTGTCTAAATACGGTCTACAGATGCGATTCATTAGATCCATGAATACTGCTGGAGCATTAGTTAATCCAAAAGGCATGACTAGAAACTCATAGTGACCGTAACGGGTTCTGAACGCGGTTTTAGGAACATCTTCTTCCTTCACTCTCAGCTGATGATATCCGGAGCGTAGATCAATCTTAGAATAAACACTTGATCCTTGCAATTGATCAAACAAATCATCAATCCTCGGTAATGGGTACCGATTCTTGATCGTTAATTTGTTTAATTCTCGGTAATCTATGCACATTCTCATAGATCCATCCTTCTTCTTGACGAACAGAATAGGAGCACCCCAAGGTGAAAAACTGGGACGAATAAATCCACGGTCCGATAATTCTTGCAACTGGTCTTGTAATTCTTGCATTTCTGAAGGTGCAAGTCTATATGGGGATCGGGCTACAGGTGCGGCTCCTGGTATGAGATCAATCTGGAATTCTACACATCTGTGTGGAGGTAGCCCCGGTAATTCTTCTGGAAATACTCCGGGATATTCTCTTACAACCGGCATATCATTAATGCTTCTTTCTTCAGTATCGATCTTCTTTATGTGTGCCAGAATAGCATAACAACCTTTTCTTATAAGTTTCTGGGCCTTCATACAGCTGATAAAGTTCAGCTTTGAGTTGCTCTTTTCCCCATAAATCATTAATGACGTTTCATCCTTACGAGGGATGCGAATTGCTTTCTCAGCGCAAACAACTTCCGCTTTTGTTTTTAACATGCAGTCCATGCCAACAATTACGTCAGAACTTCCTAATTCTACGGGTATCAAATCGATTTTGAAGGTTTCACCAGCGAGATTCATTTCGCAACCATGGCAAATTTTATCGGCTTTTATCAGTTTACCATTAGCTAATTCTATAGTATATTTATCGTCTAGAGGTAATGATGCACATTTTAGTTTAGAACTAAAGTCTTTACACATATAACTTCTATCAGCACCCGTATCAAACATAATAGAAGCTAGTTGATTATTAACGGTAAACGTACCCGTGACAAGATTAGGATCCTCAAGTGCTTCACTGGTACTAACATTAAATGCCCTCCCACGTGCGGGTTCTTTGTTCTTCTCCTTATCAGGGCATTGATTTATAAAGTGACCAGACTTCCCGCATCCAAAACATTTCTTGACATCGGTCAGTTTTGTCTTTACTTCAGAAACGGTGGCATAACAATCTTTCGCCACATGTCCTTTCTTGTTGCACTTATCACAGACCACTTGGCAATAACCTGCATGATGTGTGTAACATCTTTTGCAGAACGGATGGGGTCCCTTATAGTTTGGACTTGCAGTTGCCCCATCTTGTTTACCTTTAAAAGTTTCTTGTTTCTTCAGTTGAGTACTTTTGCCCTTATAGTCTTCCCATTTCCTCTTTCCTTCAGTTGTCTTGACTTCGGTAATTGGTGCCTTAATCGAACTCTCTGTGATCTGGTCCATGAGTTGGTGTGCCATTGTCATGGCTTCCTGCATCGTATTTGGTTTGGATGATGTAACATTTCCTTTGATATTGATCGATAAACCGTCAATATACATTTCTATCTTTCGTTTATCGTTTGGCACCAATTCGGGACACAACAAGGCTAGTTCCATGAAACGCTTTTCATAGTTATTGAGATTCGCACCGATAACCTTCAGATTACGTAACTCAGATTCCATTTTTCTGATCTCGTTTCGAGGACAGTACTCCTCGATTAGCATCTTTTTCAGTTCTTCCCAAGAGATATCATATGCCGTATCTATTCCTTCCGCTTTAGCATAATTGTTCCACCAAGTAAGTGCACCGTCTTGCAATGTGCACGAAGCATACTTTGACTTGTCTCCGTTCGCACAATTACTGATTTTGAAAACGGACTCCATCTTTTCAAACCATCGGGTTAGACCGACTGGTCCCTCGGTTCCACTAAACGTCTGTGGTTTGCATCCTTGAAAAGTTTTGTATGAGCATCCGTTTCGTGAGTTTGTGTTTATGGCTGCTGCTTTGGCTGCTGCTTCGGCTGTTGCTTTTGCTGCTTCGGTTGCAGCAATTCTTTCATTCACACGTTTCTAGACTAGTTGCTCAAACTCAGCATCCGACATTTGAGACATGTTTCTTCAATAAACACAACAGATATAATTTAATCATATAGAATATTATAGGTAAAATGAGTTGTCAATAGTTAATCGTAGCATATTAATAATATGAACCGATTATTATAAAAGCCTTTTCTTCTTATTAGCATTTTATAATTATTTCTAGGGTATTACCTACCCGTTAAGTTCATATATAATAGCTAGTACCAGGAATTAACTACTAAAATCCTAATAATATTCCACTATGAAAAATTATAGCGAGTTACTACATTATTATGTAATAATAATAATAAGAAGTAGTAATAATACAAATAATCATTCCATGCATTTATTATTAATAAACCAAAATAATACAATACCATACAATACTGATATTTTACATATGCTTATTTTACATAACAAGATAGAGTAGCACACATAAGCAATAAAATAGCGCATGGAAGATTTATGGTTGCGAGGTCGTTCATTCAGAACTATCAGAAACTTCTTCCCATTTGGTTCTCTCTGCCAATTGTTTGTGTGCACAAGGTCCGACAGACATTCTGGCAGTGTATTTTATTTTTAGTTGGGGTTTTGAGGTACCCGTTGCCTCAGTGGGTTTAATACAATAAGGGTGGTTACGGATCGAATGGTCCTGTTCTTTTTTAATAACTAAGGACATTTTATTATTGTGGTTGTTTTTATTATCTATAGCAAGTTGGAATTTCTCCTTAGTGATCTCTTTTATTTCATTAGCGAAATCCTCCTCCTTACTGATCTCGTCTGATGACGAACTGTCTGAGTCATGTGTAGGAGAATATGATGACGAACTGCAAGAATATGTACCGGTGGTCATGAACCGAAATCTGCCAGGCGTAATCGGCACAACCCGCCCGTCGGCGGTATATCTGGACCAATGTCCATATTTGTTTAGAAATGGACGATCCTCATTTACTCCAGGGATCATGGGTCCATGCCAACGATACTGTGGCTCCGGAAAACTAAAGCTGGGTGGAGCTGGAACCTCCTCTGGGTTTACCGGGAGTTGAGATTCCCCGGCTAACACAATTTCTTCTTTAATAGGTATTGGAACGCCCTTTTCAGTTGTGGATAGAATAGATTCAGTGTCCGATTCCGAGTCGTACAAAATGATAGGATTAGAAGAAGTCATCTATCACATAATTGAAACAACAATTACGTTAGCATATAAATATATCACATATAATGTTTTTGACCAAATGATAAGCAAAAATCAGTAAAAACGGATATGGTCATAGTCCAGACTCACTAATGCATCCTAACAATTACCAGTTAAACACACTAATGTAATTTCTGGTTCCCTATGACCTCAAGCTCGGATACCAACTGTAACGACCCGTCAAAATTGCTATTGACGCGGCACGTTAATCATTGATTCCACAGTGAGGTTTTGACCTCTATATGATACGTTTTGATAAAATATTGCATTCATTAAAATAAGTGACTTTCTAAACATAGAAAGTTATAAACATGTGGGCGAGTGCTTAGGTATAAGAAAAACCCCAAAATACATAAGTCTTTAATTTACAGGTTGACATCACAGTCCAATTATTTATTACACAACGCAGTTTTATTTTGAATGCAATAAACTTTGTACAAAGCATGAGAGACTCCATGCAGGCAACAAGCACATCACAGCGGAAGCATTCTAAGGACCTGAGAATAAAACATGCTAAAAAGTCAACACGAATGTTGGTGAGTTATAGGTTTAATTGCTCGAGTCATAAACATGTATAAAGATAGACCACAAGATTTCATCAAAAGTTTATCAATAGATTCTACGTAACAAAGCACCCTGGTAACTAAACTTAACGCTATAGTGATAATTACCCCATTCGTTTTAATACACGCAAACCAACGTGTCTTAAACTCAAATAACATACGTCCGTTAAAAGGCTAGCGCTCTAGCTCGGACGGGGATGTCAAGCCCTATGGATCCATATACAATTATTCGCGCCCACCAGTCCATATCCTATGTACTGGCAGCTACTAGTTACCAAAGCTAAGGGATTTTCGGTTTAACTCAGTGTAGAATTTTGTATGTACTTGTGTCTTATTGCGTTTAAAATAAATTGCATGTATTCTCAGCCCAAAAATATTTAAAGTATTTAAAAAGGGAGACTATAACTCACAGTTCAATATTGAGACTCAATATTGTAGGCAAATTGCGTAGACGTAATGATGGTAGATGACTGTATGGTTGGTCTTGGATTCAAGAACAATACCCCAAACAATACCCAATATTTCTTTAGTTTAAAACGGTTTGAAACCCGAATTAAAAATACTCGTTCATAACCTCTTTTCAATATATTACCACTTATAAAAATAT
The DNA here is from genome assembly GCF_046630445.1 of Rutidosis leptorrhynchoides. Taxonomy (NCBI): domain Eukaryota; kingdom Viridiplantae; phylum Streptophyta; class Magnoliopsida; order Asterales; family Asteraceae; genus Rutidosis; species Rutidosis leptorrhynchoides. Next base: position 44,801,336 of record NC_092343.1, read on the forward strand.
AACATCAAAATATGTAAAAGTATATATGCATGTGTAGTTTAAAAGCAAGAACAAATTCTCAATTTATAGATGAAAAACTTCGATCCTATCATGCATATTTTATTTAAATAATAATATAATAATTAAAGCCGCCATCACTTTTTATGTCGACAAACTTTTTATGTCGACAAACATTACGCGTTTCGCGTCGATAGGTACGCGGTCCGCGTATGGTGTCTTCATGAAAGTTGTAGATTTTTGAGTTACGGATGTCTGGACACCGGAATCACCCTTTTTCGAGTCAGTATGATTTAATTATGATTTTTCTCGTGAAAGTACGCAGGTTAAGTGATTTCCATCATTTTAACTTGAAATCTTGATACGAAATGTTGTAGTCTTTTGTTGCTCATTAGAAATCTTTATTTTATATTTAACAAAATTTAAATGAGACTAATTATATACACACACATCAGCTTGCATGATCAAATGTCTAGCTACATTAAATTTTGTCCTCGTCTAATTTCGAATTTATATAGATATGCATGTTTATCAAAAGTGAAAAATAGAAAGTCCCAAATTTTTGTCCAAATACAATCTTGCCATTATCAATGATATATATATCGAGTTACTTATATAAAATATATAATTACATTATTTATTTAAATCGTTATATATATATATATATATATATATATATATATATATATATATATATATATATATATATATATATATATATATATATATATATATATATATATATATATATATATATAATTTTCTGGATCATTACATTGATGCTCGTGTGTGATGACCCGAAAGTCTGGTCACTTTATAAATCAATGCCCTGATAAGGAGAAGAACAAAGAACCCGCACGTGGGAGGGCATTTAATGTTAGTACCAGTGAAACACGTGAGGATCCTAATCTTGTCACGGGTACGTTTACCGTTAATAATCAACTAGCTTCTATTATGTTTGATACGGGTGCTGATAGAAGTTATATGTGTAAAGACTTTAGTTCTAAACTAAAATGTGCATCATTGCCTCTAGACGATAAATATACTATTGAATTAGCTAATGGTAAACTGATAAAAGCCGATAAAATTTGCCATGGTTGCGAAATAAATCTCGCTGGTGAAACCTTCAAAATCGATTTGATACCCGCAGAATTAGGAAGTTTTCACGTAATCGTTGGCATGGACTGGATGTCCAAAACAAAAGCGGAAGTTGTTTGCGCTGAGAAAGCAATCCGCATCCCTCGTAAGGATGAAACGTCATTAATGATTTATGGGGAGAAGAGCAACTCAAAGCTGAACTTTATCAGCTGTATGAAGGCCCATAAACTTATAAGAAAAGGTTGTTATGCTATTCTGGCACACGTAAAGAAGATCAATACTGAAGAAAGAAGCATTGATGACATGCCGGTTGTAAGAGAATATCCCGAAGTATTACCAGAAGAATTACCGGGGCTACCTCCACACAGATGTGTAGAATTCCAGATTGATCTCATACTAGGAGCTGCACCTGTAGCCCAATCTCCATATAGACTTGCACCTTCAGAAATGCAAGAATTACAAGACCAGTTGCAAGAATTATCGGACCGTGGATTTATTCGTCCTAGTTTTTCACCTTGGGGTACTCCTATTCTGTTCGTCAAGAAGAAGGATGGATCTATGAGAATGTGCATAAATTACCGAGAATTAAACAAATTAACGATCAAGAATCGGTATCCATTACTGAGGATTGATGATTTGTTTGATCAATTATAAGGATCAAGTGTTTATTCTAAGATTGATCTACGCTCCGGATATCATCAGCTGAGAGTGAAGGAAGAAGATGTTCCTAAAACCGCGTTCAGAACCCGTTACGCTCACTATGAATTTTTAGTCATGCCTTTTGGATTGACTAATGCTCCAGCAGTATTCATGGATCTAATGAATCGCATCTGTAGACCGTATTTAGACAAATTTGTCATTGTTTTTATCGACGACATATTGATTTACTCGAAGAACAAGGAAGAACATGAACAACACTTAAGACTGGTACTGGAGATACTCAAGAAAGAAGAACTGTACGTAAAATTTTTGAAGTGTGATTTTTGGTTACAAGAAGTACAGTTTTTGGGCCATGTTGTCAGTAAACATGGAATTAAAGTTGACCCTGCCAAGATCGAAGCCATTAGTAAATGGGAAACACCGAAGACTCCAACACAAATCCGCCAATTCTTAGGTCTTGCTGGTTACTACCGAAGATTCATTCAAGATTTCTCTAGAATCGCCAAACCCTTAACTGCATTGACTCAAAAGGGAAAGAAGTATGATTAGTCCACGGAACAGGAATCCTCATTCCAGTTATTAAAGAAGAAGTTAACGTCTGCACCCATTTTGTCATTACCGGAAGGAAATGATGATTTCGTGATCTATTGTGATGCTTCGCGACAAGGTTTAGGATGTGTATTAATGCAACGCACAAAAGTTATCGCATATGCCTCACGAAAACTAAAAATTCATGAAAAGAACTATACGACGCACGATTTGGAACTTGGAGCAGTAGTTTTTGCACTCAAAATATGGAGACACTATCTATATGGCACCAAGTGTACAGTGTACACTGACCATAAGAGTCTTCAGCATATTTTTGATCAAAAACAACTCAATATGAGGCAACGTCGCTGGGTAGAGTTGTTAAACGATTACGATTGTGAAATCCGTTACCACCCCGGAAAGGCTAATGTTGTAGCTGATGCCCTAAGTCGGAAAGAAAGAGTAAAACCTCTTAGGGTCCGAGCTTTGAATATTACAATTCGTACTGATCTCACAAAACAAATTCAAGCAGCACAGTTAGAGGCTTTAAAAGCAGAAACTGAAAAAGGCGAAATGAGCAAAGGGTTAGAAAAACAACTTGAAGTAAAAGCCGATGGAACCCTGTATTTTGCTGGTAGGATATGGGTACCAAGACATGGTAACCTAAGGCAACTGGTACTGGATGAAGCACATAAAACGAGGTACTCAATTCATCCAGAAAACGGGAAAATGTACCACGATCTCAAGAAGTTCTATTGGTGGCCTAATATGAAGATAGAAATTGCTACTTATGTAAGCAAATGTTTGACATGTGCGAAGGTCAAAACTGAGCACCAAAAGCCGTTATGATTACTGCAACAATCGGAAATTCCGCAGTGGAAATGGGAAAGAATAACCATCGATTTCATTTCGAAATTGCCAAGGACTGCAAGTAGTCATGATACTATTTGGGTGATAGTTGATCGTCTAACTAAATCATCTCACTTTCTACCAATAAAGGAGACAGACAGTATGGAGAAATTAGCACGCCTATATTTGAAGGAAGTAGTTTCCAGGCATGGTGTACCTATCTCCATCATATCTGATCGCGACACCCGATTCACATCAGGTTTCTGGCAGTCATTACAAAAAGCATTGGGAACTCGATTAGATATGAGCACCGCTTATCACCCACAGACAGATGGTCAAAGTGAAAGAACAATACAAACATTGGAAGACATGTTACGGGCATGCGTGATTGACTTTGGAACCAGTTGGGATCGACACTTACCGTTGGCAGAATTTTCATACAATAACAGCTATCATACGAGCATCAACGCAGCGCCATTTGAAGCACTTTACGGTAGAAAGTGCAGATCTCCTATATGTTGGAGTGAAGTAGGAGAAAGACAACTTACTGGACCAGAAATTATTCACGAAACCACCGAAAAGATCATTCAAATACAACAGCGATTGAAAACGGCCATGAGTCGCCAAAAGAGTTATGCTGATGTAAGAAGAAAACCGCTAGAATTTCAAGTGGGTGACAAAGTCATGTTAAAAGTGTCACCCTGGAAAGGCGTTGTACGATTCGGTAAACGAGGAAAGCTAAGTCCTAGGTACGTAGGACCTTTTGAAATCACCGAAAGAATTGGAATAGTTGCTTATCGATTAAAGCTACCGCAAGAAGTTAGTAGTGTTCACAACACATTTCACGTGTCAAATTTGAAGAAATGTTTAGCTGAAGAGGATGTCGTAATTCCTCTTAACGAAATATGAATCAATGATAAACTCCATTTTATCGAAGAACCTGTTGAAATCATGGACCGTGAGGTCAAACAATTAAAACAAAGCAAAATACCGATAGTTAGGGTTCGTTGGAACGCTAGACGAGGACCCGAGTTTACTTGGGAACGTGAGGATCAAATGAAGCAAAAGTATCCACATTTGTTCACTGATATCGCTCGTGAAACAGGTACTACTCAAAATTTCAGGACGAAATTTTCTTTAACGGGGAGATTATGTGATGACCCGGAAAATTTCGACTAATTTAAACCAATTCTCTATATGATTTAATATTATCTAAATATACACATATATATATATATATATATATATATATATATATATATATATATATATATATATATATATATATATATATGTACAAGTAAAAATGACTTTGCTACAGTAAAAATGACTTTGCTACAGTAAAACACTATTTGCTACATTTGCTACAGTACTACAGTGAAAACGACTTTGCTACATTGATTTGCTACAATAAACACTATTTGCTACAGTAAACACTATTTGCTACAGTAAACACTATTTGCTACATTAAACACTATTTGCTACAGTAAAATACTATTTGATGTCGACGAACTAGCAAACAAAAACGGAAAAGGCGGCCATGCGATCGCATGGCAAAAACACTGAAAACTCATGCGATCGCATGAGCTACAGTAAATCGAAAAGTACTATAAAAGGTCAGTTTTGCTCGACGAATTTTTCATAATCATTCTTCTTTAATTTATTTATATTTATATTATAATTATAATTTTAAATTTAAGTTTAATAATAATAAAGTATATTCGAGGGTGTTTTAATTCGGGTTTCAAACCGCTTTAAGCTAAGGAAATATTGGGTATTATTAGGGGTATTGTTCTTGAATCCAAGGCCAACCATACAGTCGTCTACCATCATTACGTCTACGCAATTTGCCTACAATATTGAATCACAATATTGAACTGTGAGTTATAGTCTCCCTTTTTAAATACTTTAAATATTTTTGGGCTGCGAATACATGCAATTTATTTTAAACGCGATAAGACACAAGTACATACTAAATTCTACACTGAGTTAAACTGAAAATCCCTTAGCTTTGGTAACTAGTAGCTGCCAGTACATATGATATGGACTGGTGGGCGCGAATAATTGTATATGGATCCATAGGGATTGACATCCCCGTTCGAGCTAGAGCGCTAGCCTTTTAATGGACGTATGTTATTTGAGTTTAAGACACGTTGGTTTGCGTGTATTAAAACGAATGGGGTAATTATCACTATAGCGTCAAGTTTAGTTACCAGGGTGCTCGGTTACGTAGAATCTATTGATAAATTTTGATGAAATCTTGTGGTCTATCTTTATATATGTTTATGACTCGAGCAATTAAACCTATAACTCACCAACATTCGTGTTGACTTTTTAGCATGTTTTATTCTCAGGTCCTTAGAATGCTTCCGCTGTGATGTGCTTGTTACCTGCATGGAGTCTCTCATGCTTTGTACAAAGTTTATTGCATTCAAAATAAAACTGCGTTGTGTAATAAATAATTGGACTGTGATGTCAACCTGTAAATTAAAGACTTATGTATTTCGGGGTTTTGCTTATACCTAAGCACTCGCCCACATGTTTATAACTTTCTATGTTTAGAAAGTCACTTATTTTAATGAATGCAATATTTTATCAAAACGTATCATATAGAGGTCAAAACTTCACGGTGGAATCAATGATTAACGTGCCGCGTCAATAGCGATTTTGACGGATCGTTACAGTTGGTATCAGAGCTTGAGGTCATAGGGAACCAGAAATTACATTAGTGTGTTTAACTGGTAATTGTTAGGATACATTAGTGAGTTTGGACTATGACCATATCTGTTTTTACTGATTTTTGCTTATCATTTGGTCAAAAACATTATATGTGATATATTTATATGCTAACGTAATTGTTGTTTCAATTATGTGACAGATGACTTCTTCTAATCCTATCATTTTGTACGACTTGGAATCGGACACTGAATCAATTATATCCACAACTGAAAAGGGTGTTCCAATACCTATTAAAGAAGAAATTGTGTTAGCCGGGGAATCTCAACTCCCGGTAAACCCAGAGGTGGTTCTAGCTCCACCCAGCTCTAGTTTTCCGGAGCCACAGTATCATTGGCATGGACCCATGATCCCTGGAGTAAAAGAAGATCGTCCATTTCTAAACAAACATGGACATTAGGCCAGATACACCGCCGACGGGCGGGTTGTGAATATATTGTCTGGCAGATTTCGGTTCATGACCACCGGTACATATTCTCGCAGTTCGTCATCATATTCTCCTACACATGACTCAGACAGTTCATCATCAGACAAAATCAGTAAGGAGGGGGATTTCGCTAATGAAATAAAAGAGGTCACTAAGGAGAAATTCCAACTTGCTATAGATAATAAAAACAACCACAATAATAAAAAGTCCTTAATTATTAAAAAGGAACAGGACCATTCGATCCGTAACCACCCTTATTGTATTAAACCCACTGAGGCAACGGGTACCTCAAAACCCCAACCAAAAATTAAATACACTGCCAGAATGTCTGTCGGACCATGTGCACACAAACAATTGGCAGAGAGAACCAAATGGGAAGAAGTTTCTGATAGTTCTGAATAAACGACCTCGCAACCATAAATCTTCCATGCGCTATTCTATTGCTTATGTGTGCTACTCTATCTTGTTATGTAGAATAATCATATGTAAAATATCGGTATTGTATGGTATTGTATTATTTTGGTTTATTAATAATAAATGCATGGAATGATTATTTGTATTATTACTACTTCTTATTATTATAATTACATAATAACTCGCTATAATTTTTCATAGTGGAATATTATTAGGATTTTAGTAGTTAATTCCTTGAACTAGCTATTATGTATGAACTTAACGGGTAGGTAATACCCTAGAAATAATTATAAAATGCTAATAAGAAGAAAAGGCTTTTATAATAATCGGTTCATATTATTAATATGCTATGATTAACTATTGACAACTCATTTTACCTATAATATTCTATATGATTAAATTATATCTGTTGTGTTTATTGAAGAAACATGTCTCAAATGTCGGATGCTGAGTTTGAGCAACTAGTCGAGAAACGTGTGAATGAAAGAATTGCTGCAGCCGAGGCAGCAAAAGCAACAGCCGAAGCAGCAGCCAAAGCAGCAGCCAAAGCAGCAGCCGTAAACACAAACTCACGAAACGGATGCTCATACAAAACTTTTCAAGGATGCAAACCACGGACGTTTAGTGGAACCGAGGGACCAGTCGGTCTAACCCGATGGTTTGAAAAGATGGAGTCCGTTTTCAAAATCAGTAATTGTGCGAACGGAGACAAGTCAAAGTATGCTTCGTGCACGTTGCAAGACGGTGCACTTACTTGGTGGAACAATTATGCTAAAGTAGAAGGAATAGATACGGCATATGATATCTCTTGGGAAGAACTGAAAAAGATGCTAATCGAGGAGTACTGTCCTCGAAACGAGATCAGAAAAATGGAATCTGAGTTACGTAATCTGAAGGTTATCGGCGCGAATCTCAATAACTATGAAAAGCGTTTCATGGACCTAGCCTTGTTATGTCCCGAATTGGTGCCAAACGAGAAACGAAAGATAGAAATGTATATTGACGGTTTATCGATCAATATCAAAGGAAATGTTACATCGTCCAAACCAAATACAATGCAGGAAGCCATGACAATGGCACACCAACTCATGGACCAGATCACAGAGAGTTCGATTAAGGCACCAATTACCGAAGTCAAGACAACTGAAGGAAAGAGGAAATGGGAAGCCTATAAGGGCAAAAGTACTCAACTGAAGAAACAAGAAACTTTTAAAGGTAAACAAGATGGGGCAACTGCTAGTCCAAACTATAAGGGACCCCATTCGTTCTGCAAAAGATGTTACACACATCATGCAGGTTATTGCCAAGTGGTCTGTGATAAGTGCAACAAGAAAGGACATGTGGCGAAAGAAGAAGGATGGATCTATGAGAATGTGCATAGATTACCGAGAATTAAACAAATTAACGATCAAGAATCGGTACCCATTACCGAGGATTGATGATTTGTTTGATCAATTGCAAGGATCAAGTGTTTATTCTAAGATTGATCTACGCTCCGGATATCATCAGCTGAGAGTGAAGGAAGAAGATGTTCCTAAAACCGCGTTCAGAACCCGTTACGGTCACTATGAATTTTTAGTCATGCCTTTTGGATTGACTAATGCTCCAGCAGTATTCATGGATCTAATGAATCGCATCTGTAGACCGTATTTAGACAAATTTGTCATTGTTTTTATTGACGACATATTGATTTACTCGAAGAACAAGGAAGAACATGAACAACACTTAAGACTGGTACTGGAGATACTCAAGAAAGAAGAACTGTACGCAAAATTTTCGAAGTGTGATTTTTGGTTACAAGAAGTACAGTTTTTGGGCCATGTTGTCAGTAAACATGGAATTAAAGTTGACCCTGCCAAGATCGAAGCCATTAGTAAATGGGAAACACCGAAGACTCCAACACAAATCCGCCAATTCTTAGGTCTTGCTGGTTACTACCGAAGATTCATTCAAGATTTCTCTAGAATCACCAAACCCTTAACTGCATTGACTCAAAAGGGAAAGAAGTATGATTGGTCCACGGAACAGGAATCCTCATTCCAGTTATTAAAGAAGAAGTTAACGTCTGCACCCATTTTGTCATTACCGGAAGGAAATGATGATTTCGTGATCTATTGTGATGCTTCGCGCCAAGGTTTAGGATGTGTATTAATGCAACGCACAAAAGTTATCGCATATGCCTCACGACAACTAAAAATTCATGAAAAGAACTATACGACGCACGATTTGGAACTTGGAGCAGTAGTTTTTGCACTCAAAATATGGAGACACTATCTATATGGCACCAAGTGTACAGTGTACACTGACCATAAGAGTCTTCAGCATATTTTTGATCAAAAACAACTCAATATGAGGCAATGTCGCTGGGTAGAGTTGTTAAACGATTACGAATTTACGATTGTGAAATCCGTTACCACCCCGGAAAGGCTAATGTTGTAGCTGATGCCCTAAGTCGGAAAGAAAGAGTAAAACCTCTTAGGGTCCGAGCTTTGAATATTACAATTCGTACTGATCTCACAAAACAAATTCAAGTAGCACAGTTAGAGGCTTTAAAAGCAGAAACTGAAAAAGGCGAAATGAGCAAAGGGTTAGAAAAACAACTTGAAGTAAAAGCCGATGGAACCCTATATTTTGCTGGTAGGATATGGGTACCAAGACATGGTAACCTAAGGCAACTAGTACTAGATGAAGCACACAAAACGAGGTACTCAATTCATCCAGGAAACGGGAAAATGTACCACGATCTCAAGAAGTTCTATTGGTGGCCTAATATGAAGACAGAAATTGCTACTTATGTAAGCAAATGTTTGACATGTGCGAAGGTCAAAACTGAGCACCAAAAGCCGTCAGGATTACTGCAACAACCGAAAATTCTGCAGTGGAAATGGGAAAGAATAACCATGGATTTCATTACGAAATTGCCAAGGACTGCAAGTAGTCATGATACTACTTGGGTGATAGTTGATCGTCTAACTAAATCAGCTCACTTTCTACCAATAAAGGAGACAGACAGTATGGAGAAATTAGCACGCCTATATTTGAAGGAAGTAGTTTCCAGGCATGGTGTACCTATCTCCATCATATCTGATCGCGACACCCGATTCACATCACGTTTCTGGCAGTCATTACAAAAAGCATTGGGAACTCGATTAGATATGAGCACCGCTTATCACCCACAGACAGATGGTCAAAGTGAAAGAACAATACAAACATTGGAAGACATGTTACGGGCATGCGTGATTGACTTTGGAACCAGTTGGGATCGACACTTACCGTTGGCAGAATTTTCATACAATAATACGCAGCGCCATTTGAAGCACTTTACGGTAGAAAGTGCAGATCTCCTATATGTTGGAGTGAAGTAGGAGAAAGACAACTTACTGGACCAGAAATTATTCACGAAACCACCGAAAAGATCATTCAAATACAACATCGATTGAAAACGGCCATGAGTCGCCAAAAGAGTTATGCTGATGTAAGAAGAAAACCGCTAGAATTTCAAGTGGGCGACAAAGTCATGTTGAAAGTGTCACCATGGAAAGGCGTTGTACGATTCGGTAAACGAGGAAAGATAAGTCCTAGGTACGTAGGACCCTTTGAAATCACCGAAAGAATTGGAATAGTTGCTTATCGATTAAAGCTACCGCAAGAACTTAGTAGTGTTCACAACACCTTTCACGTGTCAAATTTGAAGAAATGTTTAGCGGAAGAGGATGTCGTAATTCCTCTTGACGAAATACGAATCAATGATAAACTCCATTTTATCGAAGAACCTGTTGAAATCATGGACCGTGAGGTCAAACAATTAAAACAAAGCAAAATACCGATAGTTAGGGTTCGTTGGAACGCTAGACGAGGACCCGAGTTTACTTGGGAACGTGAGGATCAAATGAAGCAAAAGTATCCACATTTGTTCACTGATATCGCTCATGAAACAGGTACTACTCAAAATTTCGGGACGAAATTTTCTTTAACGGGGAGGTTATGTGATCCCGGAAAATTTCGACTAATTTAAACCAATTCTCTATATGATTTAATATTATGTAAATATACATATATATATGTATATATATATATATATATATATATATGTACAAGTAAAAATGACTTTGCTACAGTAAAAATGACTTTGCTACAGTAAAACACTAGTTGCTACAGTGCTACAGTAAACATTATAAATACTATTTGCTACAGTAAAACACTAGTTGCTACAGTGCTACAGTAAAACACTAGTTGCTACAGTGCTACAGTGATTTGCTACAGTAAACACTATTTGCTACAGTAAACACTATTTGCTACAGTAAAATGCTATTTGATGTTGAAAGGACCCGTTTATATACATTATAAACGATTCACAATAGTTGATTACATCGCGAGGTATTTGACCTCTATATGATACATTTTACAAACATTGCATTCGTTTTTAAAAAACAAACTTTCTATACAACGAAAGTTGACGGCATGCACACCATTTCATAATGCATCCAACTATAATTGGCTTAATAATAATCTTGATGAACTCAATGACTCGAATGCAACGTCTTTCAAAATATGCCATGAATGACTCCAAGTAATATCCTTAAAATGAGCTAATGCACAGAGGAAGATTTCTTTAATACCTGAGAATAAACATGCTTTAAAGTGTCAACCAAAAGGTTGGTGAGTTCATAGGTTTATCATAACAATCATTTCAACATATTAATAGACCCCAAGATTTCCGTTTATAAATATATGTACACTCGCAAGTGTATAAAAGTATTCTATAAGTTGTAGGCACCCGGTAACAAGCCTTAACGTTCATGTTTTACCCTCTGAAGTACACCAGATCAGGTGTGTTTAATATAACCTCGAAGTACTAAAGCATCCCATAGTCAGGATGGGGTTTGTCAGGCCCAATAGATCTATCTTTAGGATTCGCGCCTACCGTACATAGACAAGTAGTTTAACGTTACCAAGCTAAGGGTATATTTCTGGTTTAAACCCATGTAGGATTAGTTTTAGTACTTGTGTCTATTTCGTAAAACATTTATAAAACAGCGCATGTATTCTCAGCCCAAAAATATATATTGCAAAAGCAATTAAAAAGGGAGCAAATGAAACTCGCAATACTGTATTTCATAGTAAAAATACATATAACGTCATTTAACAAGTGCAAGGTTGGCCTCGGATTCACGAACGTATCAATATTGAGATTCAATATTGCAGGAAAGTACGTCGACGCAACGGAGATGATAAATACTAGATTGACCTCACGAGCATACCCATGAACCATACCCATCACCTCCATAGCTATAACCCATAATTTCCTTAGCTTCGAATCATTCAAAAAAACTATTTTGAAATCACTCGGACAGCACTCCGTCGTAATATTTTATGTATACTAATAATATCTTGAAATAATACAGAGCAAATATATATATATATATATATATATATATATATATATATATATATATATATATATATATATATATATATATATATATATATATATATAAATCGATTGAGAGAGTTTAGAGAAATATATTTTCAAGTTTCTATGAAATAATGAAACCTATTGAATTCTATTTATAATAGATTTTTGAATTATTAAAGTATAAATTATTAAAGTGAATTATTAAAGTATGAATTATTAAAGTGAATTATTAAAGTATGAATTATTAAAGTGAATTATTAAAGTATGAATTATTAAAGTAAATTATTAAAGTATGAATTATTAAAGTGAATTATTAAAGTATGAATTATTAAAGTGAATTATTAAAGTATGAATTATTAAAGTGAATTGTTAAAGTTAAAGTAAAGTAAAAGTAAAAGTAAAGGTAAAGTTAAAGTATAGTAAAAGTATAAAAAACTATGTATGTATAATACGCGTATAAATATATATAATATTAATTTAAATCGTTATATATATTTAATAAAATAAAATATAAATATCGTTATATTTATTATACTGGTTAAGTAATGAGTTGTCAAAAGTGATTCTAGATATTTATAAAAGTTATATACATTTTAATAATAAAATTCTTTTTAAACTGAAAACGTCTTTGTACGTTTGAAAATAGATTAATAGAATATTATGGAAACCAATTCTCCACTAACTTTTGTCTAACTTTCGTAAATGACACTTTTTGTTTTTATTTATAAATAGCTTTACAAATTATTCTGAATATCGTTAAGATGAATAGATTTTCTCAAATCATAGTGGACCTCTCAACAGAGACTTGTAATCATAATTCAATGTTTCTGATAATTCAATCATTTAATATATTTTTTTTTCGATGAAAATCATATTGAAACAAATACGTTCGTGTAAAGTATTATACGTTTAATACTTTATTAATATTCTCAAGTTATAATATATATATACATATACATATCTATTTATATATAACGGTTCGTGAATCGTCGAAATTTGGTCGAGGTTATAATGAATGTATGAACGCAGTTTAAAATTCTTGAGATTTAACTTAACAAACTTTGCTTATCGTGTCGGAATAATATAAAGATTAAAGTTTAAATTTGGTCGGAAATTTCCGGGTCGTCACAGTACCTAGCCGTTAAAGAAATTTCGTCCCCGAAATTTGATAGAGGTCGTCATGACTAACAATGAGAATGTTATTATAACGATTATAGAGTTTTATCATGTTCAAGAAGAATGGATAAAATAATTCGATTACTCGAAGTGTGTGAGTGAAGTTATCGTAAATGAATGAAATAAGATAATAGTGATTCGTCGTATCTTTTGACGTCATCACGATTGATCTCCGAAAAGAAAATCTTTGCAATCTATATTGGATTTGATTATTCAGCGATTAAGGAAATTATGATCCTCTTCGAATTAATGCGATAATCCATTTTGATTTCTCTGTCGGATATTTCACTATAAATCCACCTCATTTGTTTTCTTACAACTCACACCTTCTCAACTCATATTTTAAAGTATTTGTCAATATGCTTCATCCAGTGCTGATTCTTGATATACTCCTCACTTTCATATCTGTCGCACTTCTTTTTCATCTGCCTCTGGAAGAATCTATTTACTTCTACTATACTCTTGGTTTTATAGTGTTTTTAGTTCTCCCGTGTCTTTATATTGCTATATGCATTGATATATACGGTTTGTGATTTCTGGGTTGTTGTTGGGTTTTATATCTTCCCTTATATTTCAAAGTCCTTGCTTCTTCTATAATCATTGTCATCCACAACTAATGCTCTCTTCTATTTGCTATGATTTATACTCCCATTTCTAGTTCGGAGCTTTGTCCTTTCGTTTCTTCTTCTTGCGATTAAGCACCGCTTGTAATGGTCCAGAATTCGCAGATATAATTTCGGAATGAACATTGTTAATGTTCTAGGAAGGAAATTGTAATGACACGATCTTGACTTGTCAAATTACCAGAATACCTCGGAAAAGGCCGAATTATCAAGAAATATTTTCTTGATATTTAGAGATCGAAGAGAATACAAGAGTCGTGTAACATAGCACATGATGACGTTATGATCTGTGAATCATCATGTTCCATTTAGAAACTCAGCATGAATTACTGTAATATAATCACGTTGATCAAGTGTCATTATATTATACTAACTCATGCTTCAGCTCCCAACACTTCTTCAAGAATATTCCTATTTTAAACTCGAATGTTTCAGAATTTAGAAACTAAAATAGTTTCTTTTATGATATAATACAGATAGCGCGAAGAGGTAAATGATTTCAGATAAGAATAATTATAAAAATATCTTCAGAAGTATGGATGATATTTATAATGAAAGATACGATGATATCTTAGAATATCTAATATCAGAGGATGATGAAGGATATTGTCTGCAGGGGTTTAGAGTCAGGAGCAAGGTATTCGTTAATGACTTCAGCAAGTACTGAATCATTTGGATTCTTTGAAGGAAGGTTCAGCCTTTGTGATTTGTCCACAGCCTCCTTCATACTTTGCTCAATCCGTTTTCCAGTTCCAAAGCTTCTCTTTTACTGAGCTTTGCCAATATAATATCCTTTATCATCCAACTTTTTACTGTTAAGGTCGTTTACAGTTTTTGCTGCTTCATCAGCATTTTTCAAAATTTCGAGAACTGGTTCGCAGTTTAGGGTGTTTTTCAGAAATTTCTCATTCAAAGAATGTAAGTCTTGGAGGTAGACGTTGTGTGTATATGTAATTGTTGATGTAGACATGCTACGAGGTTTCAAAATACTGATTGCTGATTCTCAATAATTGGTATGGCAATTCTTGTTATAAGGTACGAATGAGTATATGATAGGGTTTCGATAATTATAATGATTTTTTTTTTTTTTTTGGAAAGTCAAAGATCAATGAAGTTGTTGGTAAGTTTATTGCTAATGTGGTGATTATAAACGATTCCCCGGTAACATTGGCGAAAGGGCAACGTATCTATCGAGGTTATAATAAGACTGTTTTGATTGAGAAGTCGAAGATGACTTGCTGGAGCTGTGACAAAACTGTCTATTTTGAAACGGAATTGAAAAGTTATTTTAGCTAGTAAATGCTAAAGGGTCTAACATGGATACGTGTTGAACTATGACTTGGGTTTTGAGAGTTTTTTTTTCAGGTGTATAACTGTGGGTAACATGTGGTTGGATCATCATCTCGATTGTTCCTTAGTTGAAGTGTCTTCAGGAATTTCGAAGGGTTTGAGCACATATTGTAATCGTTAATACATATGATGTTCTAACACAGTTTTGAAATCAAAGTATAGCTTTTAAAGATATAGGAATCTAAGAGTGATGATACTGGTTATATTTCGAATTGAATTATGCGATTTCAAAATCAGAATATGTAATTGAATTTGAATGAGTATGATTGTTTTGATTTATATGAAAGAATGGATATTGTTGTGAAAGTAGGGAGTATAGTTGATGATTGCTGAATCAGTTTCGAAAAATGTAATATATTAATTGTGAATTTATATATCTCTCAGGTATTACCTACCCGTTAAAAAAATTTTCACAATTAATATTTTGTACAAAAGAAGTTTATTACAGTCTTTATGAAAATATATGTGTATATTTTCTTTAGATGTAATATAGATTTAATGAGTTAATATTAAATTAAACTCATTTGTTTTATGGTTGGAACTAGAATTGAGTAATCCCTAAAACTTTATAAATTGCATAAGTATTTCTTCAATAATATTGAAATTATGAATCATTACTTTGTTATTTGTTGGTTTTCGTGAAATTCTTGTGAACTTCGCAAGGTACGAATGATGTTATTTGAAAAGTTTCGAGTACATCGATGATGAAAGTGTAAAATCAAACATATATTCGAATAATACACTTGATTTATTATGAATTGGATTTTTTTATTGAATTGAGACAGAGATTGTAATTAACGATGGTTAAGTTGCGGACGAAGGACGTACATCATTGCATATTTGTAATATGAATTAACTGAGTAGTTAAGATTCACACATAATAGCTTAGTACGGGAAGATTTATTATGGTTTAAAAATTTATACATATAAAATATACATATAAATCTTTCGATTGGAAATGAGATAATACTTCATAACTCGTTGATACAATATATTTGTTGTTGATTCGTAATGATGCCCACAATGATTCTTGAACTGACAGAGTTTGTGATGTTACAGGTGCTGTTGATTCTGACGATACTGACGGCACTGACTATGTTGATGATGCTACGGTCCTGTTGATGCTGTTGGTAAAACAATTCTAGCTTGTAAATCGTACACCATTTTTGATCAAAGTTTCTACTCTACCATCTCTGTTCACTCATCCGATTTACGGTCAGAATTAAATAATCTCTAAGATTTTGGAGATTACATAACTACCGCAGAGATATCTCTTCAATGAAGTTTATGAATTAATACTTCATCATTTGTTGTTGTTGATATTCCTGGATATTTACAGGGCGTATGACGTTGATGTTTGAGATACAGATTGTGATGTTGCGGTGTGGGATGTGGATGTTGTTGGTGGTGGTGGTGATGGTACTGTTGGTGTTGCTGATGGTGGTACTGTTTATGATGCTGGTGCTGCTGCTGGTGTTTGTAACCTTTGCACCATATTCACCAAAGCCACTACCCGAGCGCGAAGCTCGTTGACTTCTTCTATTACACCGGGGTGATTGTTGGTTCGGATGAGCGGATAAATAAAATCTAGAATTTAGTGTAGTATGTAATCGTGACTAGATACTCTAGAAATAAAAGAGAAAATGGTGTTTCGGATAGGTTCGCCGGTAAGTGCTTCAGGTTCTTCGCCAAAAGGGCAATGTGGTGGATGGAAGGGATCACCTTCTTCTTGTCTCCAATGATTAAGGAGGCTACGGACCCATCCCCAATTTATCCAGAATAGATGATGACTAATTGGTTGATCCATTCCGGTCACACTGCTTTCGGAACTTGAGTGGGATTCCATTTCGGAATCCGAGGGACTTGAACTAATTATGAATTCCATTTCGTACGATTGAATAAAGAATTTTTCGATATGAAATAATTTTCCGGCTATCGGGTGGTATTCTAATTATATAGAGCAAAAGGTTTCGTAGATTACGGAGGAATTTACGGAATATGTCAGGCAAAGTTTACAGTAACAGATACGCTAAGATATGAATTAGCAGATACGCTAAGATATGAATTTTGTCTATACACTATTCATGCAATCAATGCAATAAGATGTGTCTAGACTAAGAATGATAAGCAGGTAATTTCCGACAAGAATGATGAGCAAAACTTTTGAAATGCAGACACGGTCGAAGTCCAGACTCACTAATGCATCCTAACGACTATCAGTTAGGCACACTAATGCAGACCTGGTTCGCTAAGACCGCTGCTCTGATACCAACTGAAAGGACCCGTTCATATACATTATAAACGATTCACAATAGTTGATTACATCGCGAGGTATTTGACCTCTATATGATACATTTTACAAACATTGCATTCGTTTTTAAAAGACAAACTTTCTTTACAACGAAAGTTGACGGCATGCACACCATTTCATAATACATCCAACTATAATTGGCTTAATAATAATCTTGATGAACTCAATGACTCGAATGCAACGTCTTTCAAAATATGCCATGAATGACTCCAAGTAATATCCTTAAAATGAGCTAATGCACAGCGGAAGATTTCTTTAATACCTGAGAATAAACATGCTTTAAAGTGTCAACCAAAAGGTTTTTGAGTTCATAGGTTTATCATAACAATCATTTCAACATATTAATAGACCACAAGATTTCCGTTTATAAATATATGTACACTCGCAAGTGTATAAAAGTATTCTATAAGTTGTAGGCACCCGGTAACAAGCCTTAACGTTCATGTTTTACCCTCTGAAGTACACCAGATCAGGTGTGTTTAATATAACCTCGAAGTACTAAAGCATCCCATAGTCAGGATGGGGTTTGTCAGGCCCAATAGATCTATCTTTAGGATTCGCGCCTACCGTACATAGACAAGTAGTTTAACGTTACCAAGCTAAGGGTATATTTCTGGTTTAAACCCATGTAGGATTAGTTTTAGTACTTGTGTCTATTTCGTAAAACATTTATAAAACAGCGCATGTATTCTCAGCCCAAAAATATATATTGCAAAAGCAATTAAAAAGGGAGCAAATGAAACTCGCAATACTGTATTTCATAGTAAAAATACATATAACGTCATTTAACAAGTGCAAGGTTGGCCTCGGATTCACGAACGTATCAATATTGAGATTCAATATTGCAGGAAAGTACGTCGACGCAACGGAGATGATAAATACTAGATTGACCTCACGAGCATACCCATGAACCATACCCATCACCTCCATAGCTATAACCCATAATTTCCTTAGCTTCGAATCATTCAAAAAAACTATTTTGAAATCACTCGGACAGCACTCCGTCGTAATATTTTATGTATACTAATAATATCTTGAAATAATACAGAGCAAATATATATATATATATATATATATATATATATATATATATATATATATATATATATATATATATATATATATATATATATATATATAAATCGATTGAGAGAGTTTAAAGAAATATATTTTCAAGTTTTTATGAAATAATGAAACCTATTGAATTCTATTTATAATAGATTTTTGAATTATTAAAGTATGAATTATTAAAGTGAATTATTAAAGTATGAATTATTAAAGTGAATTATTAAAGTATGAATTATTAAAGTGAATTATTAAAGTATGAATTATTAAAGTATGAATTATTAAAGTGAATTATTAAAGTATGAATTATTAAAGTGAATTATTAAAGTTAAAGTAAAGTAAAAGTAAAAGTAAAGGTAAAGTTAAAGTATAGTAAAAGTATAAAAAACTATGTATGTATAATACGCGTATAAATATATATAATATTAATTTAAATCGTTATATATATTTAATAAAATAAAATATAAATATCGTTATATTTATTATACTGGTTAAGTAATGAGTTGTCAAAAGTGATTCTAGATATTTATAAAAGTTATATACGTTTTAATAATAAAATTCTTTTTAAACTGAAAACGTCTTTGTACGTTTGAAAATAGATTAATAGAATATTATGGAAACCAATTCTCCAGTAACTTTTGTCTAACTTTCGTAAATGACACTTTTTGTTTTTATTTATAAATAGCTTTACAAATTATTCTGAATATCGTTAAGATGAATAGATTTTCTCAAATCATAGTGGACCTCTCAACAGAGACTTGTAATCATAATTCAATGTTTCTGATAATTCAATCATTTAATATATTTTTTTTTCGTTGAAAATCATATTGAAACAAATACGTTCATGTAAAGTATTATATGTTTAATACTTTATTAATATTCTCAAGTTATAATATATATATATACATATACATATCTATTTATATATAACGGTTCGTGAATCGTCGAAATTTGGTCGAGGTTATAATGAATGTATGAACACAGTTTAAAATTCTTGAGATTTAACTTAACAAACTTTGCTTATCGTGTCGGAATAATATAAAGATTAAAGTTTAAATTTGGTCGGAAATTTCCGGGTCGTCACAGTACCTACCCGTTAAAGAAATTTCGTCCCCGAAATTTGATAGAGGTCGTCATGACTAACAATGAGAATGTTATTATAACGATTATAGAGTTTTATCATGTTCAAGAAGAATGGATAAAATAATTCGATTACTCGAAGTGTGTGAGTGAAGTTATCGTAAATGAATGAAATAAGATAATAGTGATTCGTCGTATCTTTTGACGTCATCACGATTGATCTCCGAAAAGAAAATCTTTGCAATCTATATTAGATTTGATTATTCAGCGATTAAGGAAATTATGATCCTCTTCGAATTAATGCGATAATCCATTTTGATTTCTCTGTCGGATATTTCACTATAAATCCACCTCATTTGTTTTCTTACAACTCGCACCTTCTCAACTCATATTTTAAAGTATTTGTCAATATGCTTCATCCAGTGCTGATTCTTGATATACTCCTCACTTTCATATCTGTCGCTCTTCTTTTTCATCTGCCTCTGGAAGAATCTATTTACTTCTACTATACTCTTGGTTTTATAGTGTTTTTAGTTCTCCCGTGTCTTTATATTGCTATATGCATTGATATATACGGTTTGTGATTTCTGGGTTGTTGTTGGGTTTTATATCTTCCCTAATATTTCAAAGTCCTTGCTTCTTCTATAATCATTGTCATCCACAGTTAATGCTCTCTTCTATTTGCTATGATTTATACTCCCATTTCTAGTTCGGAGCTTTGTCCTTTCGTTTCTTCTTCTTGCGATTAAGCACCGCTTGTAATGGTCCAGAATTCGCAGATATAATTTCGGAATGAACATTGTTAATGTTCTAGGAAGGAAATTGTAATGACACGATCTTGACTTGTCAAATTACCAGAATACCTCGGAAAAGGCAGAATTATCAAGAAATATTTTCTTGATATTTAGAGATCGAAGAGAATACAAGAGTCATGTAACATAGCACATGATGACGTTATGATCTGTGAATCATCATGTTCCATTTAGAAACTCAGCATGAATTACTGTAATATAATCACGTTGATCAAGTGTCATTATATTATACTAACTCATGCTTCAGCTCCCAACACTTCTTCAAGAATATTCCTATTTTAAACTCGAATGTTTCAGAATTTAGAAACTAAAATAGTTTCTTTTATGATATAATACAGATAGCGCGAAGAGGTGAATGATTTCAGATAAGAATAATTGTAAAAATATCTTCAGAAGTATGGATGATATTTATAATGAAAGATACGATGATATCTTAGAATATCTAATATCAGAGGATGATGAAGGATATTGTCTGCAGGGGTTTAGAGTCAGGAGCAAGGTATTCGTTAATGACTTCAGCAAGTACTGAATCATTTGGATTCGTTGAAGGAAGGTTCAGCCTTTGTGATTTGTCCACAGCCTCCTTCATACTTTGCTCAATCCGTTTTCCAGTTCCAAAGCTTCTCTTTTACTGAGCTTTGCCAATATACTATCCTTTATCATCCAACTTTTTACTGTTAAGGTCGTTTACAGTTTTTGCTGCTTCATCAGCATTTTTTAAAATTTCGAGAACTGGTTCGCAGTTTAGGGTGTTTTTTAGAAATTTCTCATTCAAAGAATGTAAGTCTTGGAGGTAGACGTTGTGTGTATATGTAATTGTTGATGTAGACAGCATACGAGGTTTCAAAATACTGATTGCTGATTCTCAATAATTGGTATGGCAATTCTTGTTATAAGGTATGAATGAGTATATGATAGGGTTTCGATAATTATAATGATTTTTTTTTTTGGAAAGTCAAAGATCAATGAAGTTGTTGGTAAGTTTATTGCTAATGTGGTGATTATAAACGATTCCCCGGTAACATTGGCGAAAGGGCAACGTATCTATCGAGGTTATAATAAGACTGTTTTGATTGAGAAGTCGAAGATGACTTGCTGGAGCTGTGACAAAACTGTCTATTTTGAAACGGAATTGAAAAGTTATTTTAGCTAGTAAATGCTAAAGGGTCTAACATGGATACGTGTTGAACTATGACTTGGGTTTTGAGAGTTTTTTTTCAGGTGTATAACTGTGGGTAACATGTGGTTGGATCATCATCTCGATTGTTCCTTAGTTGAAGTGTCTTCAGGAATTTCGAAGGGTTTGAGCACATATTGTAATCGTTAATACATATGATGTTCTAACACAGTTTTGAAATCAAAGTATAGCTTTTAAAGATATAGGAATCTAAGAGTGATGATACTGGTTATATTTCGAATTGAATTATGCGATTTCAAAATCAGAATATGTAATTGAATTTGAATGAGTATGATTGTTTTGATTTATATGAAAGAATGTATATTGTTGTGAAAGTAGGGAGTATAGTTGATGATTGCTGAATCAGTTTCGAAAAATGTAATATATTAATTGTGAATTTATATATCTCTCGGGTATTACCTACCCGTTAAAAAAAATTTCACAATTAATATTTTGTACAAAAGAAGTTTATTACAGTCTTTATAAAAATATATGTGTATATTTTCTTTAGATGTAATATAGATTTAATGAGTTAATATTAAATTAAACTCATTTGTTTTATGGTTGGAACTAGAATTGAGTAATCCCTAAAACTTTATAAATTGCATAAGTATTTCTTCAATAATATTGAAATTATGAATCATTACTTTGTTATTTGTTGGTTTTCGTGAAATTCTTGTGAACTTCGCAAGGTACGAATGATGTTATTTGAAAAGTTTCGAGTACATCGATGATGAAAGTGTAAAATCAAACATATATTCGAATAATACACTTGATTTATTATGAATTGGATTTTTTTATTGAATTGAGACAGAGATTGTAATTAACGATGGTTAAGTTGCGGACGAAGGACGTACATCATTGCATATTTGTAATATGAATTAACTGAGTAGTTAAGATTCACACATAATAGCTTAGTACGGGAAGATTTATTATGGTTTAAAAATTTATACATATAAAATATACATATAAATCTTTCGATTGGAAATGAGTTAATACTTCATAACTCGTTGATACAATATATTTGTTGTTGATTCGTAATGATGTCCACAATGATTCTTGAACTGACAGAGTTTGTGATGTTACAGATGTTGTTGATTCTGACGATACTGACGGCACTGACTGTGTTGATGATGCTACGGTCCTGTTGATGCTGTTGGTAAAACAATTCTAGCTTGTAAATCGTACACCATTTTTGATCAAAGTTTCTACTCTACCATCTCCGTTCACTCATCCGATTTACGGTCAGAATTAAATAATCTCTAAGATTTTGGAGATTACATAACTACCTCAGAGATATCTCTTCAATGAAGTTTATGAATAAATACTTCATCGTTTGAAAATAGATTAATAGAATATTATGGAAACCAATTCTCCACTAACTTTTGTCTAACTTTCGTTAATGACACTTTTTGTTTTTATTTATAAATAGCTTTACAAATTATTCTGAATATCGTTAAGATGAATAGATTTTCTCAAATCATAGTGGACCTCTCAACAGAGACTTGTAATCATAATTCAATGTTTCTGATAATTCAATCATTTAATATATTTTTTTTCGTTGAAAATCATATTGAAACAAATACGTTCGTGTAAAGTATTATACGTTTAATACTTTATTAATATTCTCAAGTTATAATATATATATACATATACATATCTATTTATATATAACGGTTCTTGAATCGTCGAAATTTGGTCGAGGTTATAATGAATGTATGAACACAGTTTAAAATTTTTGAGATTTAACTTAACAAACTTTGCTTATCGTGTCGGAATAATATAAAGATTAAAGTTTAAATTTGGTCGGAAATTTCCGGGTCGTCACAGATGTCGACGAACTAGCAAACAAAAACGGAAAAGGCGGCCATGCGATCGCATGGCAAAAACACTGAAAACTCATGCGATCGCATGAGCTACAGTAAATCGAAAAGTACTATAAAAGGTCAGTTTTGCTCGACGAATTTTTCATAATCATTCTTCTGTAATTTATTTATAATTATATTATAATTATAATTTTAAATTTAAGTTTAATAATAATAAAGTATATTCGAGGGTGTTTTAATTCGGGTTTCAAACCGCTTTAAGCTAAGGAAATATTGGGTATTATTCGGGGTATTGTTCTTGAATCCAAGGCCAACCATACAGTCGTCTACCATCATTACATCTACGCAATTTGCCTACAATATTGAATCGCAATATTGAACTGTGAGTTATAGTCTCCCTTTTTAAATACTTTAAATATTTTTGGGCTGAGAATACATGCAATTTATTTTAAACGCGATAAGACACAAGTACATACTAAATTCTACACCGAGTTAAACCGAAAATCCCCTAGCTTTGGTAACTAGTAGCTGCCAGTACATAGGATATGGACTGGTGGGCGCGAATAATTGTATATGGATCCATAGGGCTTGACATCCCCGTACGAGCTAGAGCGCTAGCCTTTTAACGGACGTATGTTATTTGAGTTTAAGACACGTTGGTTTGCGTGTATTAAAACGAATGGGGTAATTATCACTATAGCGTTAAGTTTAGTTACCAGGGTGCTCTGTTACGTAGAATCTATTGATAAACTTTTGATGAAATCTTGTGGTCTATCTTTATATATGTTTATGACTCGAGCAATTAAACCTATAACTCACCAACATTCGTGTTGACTTTTTAGCATGTTTTATTCTCAGGTCCTTAGAATGCTTCCGCTGTGATGTGCTTGTTGCCTGCATGGAGTCTCTCATGCTTTGTACAAAGTTTATTGCATTCAAAATAAAACTGCGTTGTGTAATAAATAATTGGACTGTGATGTCAACCTGTAAATTAAAGACTTATGTATTTCGGGGTTTTGCTTATACCTAAGCACTCGCCCACATGTTTATAACTTTCTATGTTTAGAAAGTCACTTATTTTAATGAATGCAATATTTTATCAAAACGTATCATATAAAGGTCAAAACTTCACGGTGGAATCAATGATTAACGTGCCGCGTCAATAGCAATTTTGACGGGTCGTTACATCGTGGGACAAATTGTGATGTGGACGTTGTTGTTGGTGGTGGTAATGGTACCGTTGATGTTGATGATGGTGGTACCGTTGATGCCAGTGATACTGCTGGTTCTTGTGGTATTGAGGCTTGCGATGTGGATGTTGTTGGTGGTACTGGTGTTGTTGATGGTGCTTGTAATCTTTGCACCATATTCTCCAAAGCCAATACTCGAGCGCGAAGCTCGTTGACTTCTTCTATTACACCAGGATGATCGGTGGTTCGGACGAGCGGGTGAATAAGATCTAGAATTTGAGATAGTATATAATCGTGACGAGATACTCTGGAAATGAGAGAGAAAATGGTGTTTCGAACAGGTTCGCCGGTAAGTGCTTCAGGTTCTTCGCCAAGAGGGAAATGTGGTGGATGGAAGGGATCACCTTCTTCTTGTCTCCAATGATTAAGTAGACTACGAACCCATCCCCAATCCATCCAGAATAGATGATGGCTAATATTTTGATTCATTTCGGTTACACTGCTTTCGGAGCTCAGGTGGATTTCCATATCGGAATAGCTGTCGGAATCCGATGAATTTGAACTAGTTGAGGGATTAATCTCGTACGATCAGGGAAATGAATTTTGAAATGAATTAGATTATAGGACTTAGTTTGGTATTCTTCGGTACATAATTTACATATGTATATATAATACCAAAATCCCATAAGTTACTGAGAAATTTTCGAATGATGTCAGACAGAGTTTACTGTATTATATATGTAAAGATATGAATTTGTCTATACACTATCTATGCAATGAATGCAGTAAAACGCGTCTAGACTTAAGATGATAAGCAGGTAATTTCTGACAAAAATGATAAGCAAAACCTTTGACATGCAGACACGGTCGAAGTCCAGACTCATTAATGCATCTTAGTATTTATGAGTTAGACACACTAATGCAAGATCTGGTTCGCTAAGACCACCGCTCTGATACCAACTGAAATGTCCCGTTTATATTGATTATAAACGATTCACAATAGTTGATTACATTGCGAGGTTCTGACCTCTACAATGAACTAAAGTGTGTCCAAAACGGATTAAAGGTGAATGAGATATTGAATCTCAAAGTAACTTGTTTGATGCGAGATCTACAAAGTTTGACAATTGTCCCACATCGAAAGTGAGAGCAAACATAAGGCTTTGATTTACACTATAAATAAAGGCCGATATGTAGCACACTAAAAAATCGTATAAGCATTCTTATACGTTATGAGTTTTCTTCTTAGCCGCAACAATGTCTTTCCAAAAACAAGAAGATGCAATCTTATATAACGTAATTGAATCTTATATAACGTAATTGAGAGATCACTAAATGGAAAAGAAGAAAAGCCAAGGTTTAAAAAAACGGAAACGTGCCTCGAGGCGTTTTCCCTCTGTGAGGCGAGGCGTATGCCTCGAGGCGAACCGAGGCGTACGTTCGAGGCGGAGTTGACTTTTGTTGACTTTTAATAATAAATATATATATTCTGATAATATATAAATAATAGGGGCTGTTATTGTCATTTTATTAAAGATTAAAGAGTGTATATCAAGTTTGTTCTTATTATTAAAATTTAGTAAAAGTTTAGGGGCTCTAATTGAAATTTGATAAAAGAAAAAAGAAATTAAAATATTTAAAATATATAAAGATATAGTCTGTAGATACATTTAGATCTGAGACTTCTATCAACTTGAAGTAGAAAAGAAAACCAGCTTTTTCTTCCGATGAAAACCAAGGTCAGATCTGTCCTTCCTCCCTCACTTTTTCTTCCGATGAAACATCAGCTTCTGTTCCGATGAAACATCAACGTTACCAGGTCTAATTTTCCTTCCTCCCTCATCTTCTTTCTCTTTTTCTGTTTTCCTTCCTCATCTTTTCTCGTTTCCGGAAAGTTTTAAGTTTTCCGACGCCGTTGACCGCCGTTTGACTGCCGTTCATCGGCGGTTGACCGAGTAATTAGCGAGTTAGACACCGATTTTTGGTTTGACCATGAGGCGCACGCCTCTTCAATCGAACCGCCTCATATCAAAATCGAACCGCATCTCCCATTTGAGGCGTACGTTTTAATTGGCCTTTGAGGCGTACGTTCCTAAACGGAGAATTTGAAAATCGTACTGAGGCGCGCCTCGAGGCGAACGCCTCGACCGTTTTTTAAAACCATGAGAAAAGCAATAAGATAAAACAATTGATCAAATAAGTTTATCATTAAACTGGATACCAATGTCCTTTACTTTAATAAGAAAAGTCTAATTCTCGACAAGAATGTTGCTAATTATTTAGAACAATAAGGGAGCTCCCTTCAGTCCAAGCGCATATAGAAAAGGATAAGATCATCTCCCGGATCATTCACACAGCCACAATAGGCCTGATCTTTATGCTTCTAACGTGGTTGAATGAATGAGCCGACAGTAAATCCATACCCCTTAGCTATTCATGATTGGACTCAAGAGAGCTCTCTAAATATTCATTATATCAGCATTTATACGATTTAAGTACATCACATTGATGAGAAAAGATAAAAGACCTAGATCATATGAATCCAAATCTACAACATATATCTGAAAGCAAAGTTGTGAAATGTGTTTGAATCAAGAAAACGAATTGTTAGACATATATATAGTTTTAAAACAATCAAACTTTACAAGTATTTTCAACCAGGCAGGAACTTATCTGAACATTATATACTGCACATATCACTTAATTATTCCATAAGACAGAATAAATATATGTATCGTACTCGTACTTTATAAAAATTAAAATGCAAATATAATATAAGCTGGTTATTAGTATATAATTGAAAACCTTAAAACATTGACACTAACATATGACATTATATAATTTACAAAAAAAAATTATATAAGACATATTAATGTTATATAAGTAGCCAAATTTGGAGCCAAATGTTTTGTTTATATGTCCACTAGCTAATTTTTATATATAGACTAAAATAAGAAACACAAATCATTCAATCATGCATTATGAGCTTATATAACAACAACAAAATACTCAATTCCGCCTGTTAGCTAATTAGAATTGTGAAAATATTAAGAAATCAATAAAATAAAAATAAGTAAATTTCGTGATCAAAACCCTCATTTCCAAATTGAAGTAAATGTTTGATAAAAATCTGTATCACTCTTAAACTCAAACTTTCGGCAAGAATTACATATTAACAGGATGTTTTGGTTTATGTAGAAACCCTAACCCTAAACTTGGTGATCATATACAAAATTAGATGGCCTTTCTAAAAAAAATAAAAAAATTAAAATTAGATAATGATTAGTAGAAAAGAATAAAATATAAAAAATATAAAAAATATTCATATACACGTTAGTATACAAATATTAGACGATGAACAATAAATTAATTATGTTGTAATGTGTTAAGTAAAATAATAATGTGCAGGTAACTTACTTTTTTTGCTATCACATAAATACTTAAAAAAAATTCCTTCATCAATAAATTAAGAAACCAAATTGATCACGTTCAACAAAAACGACAACCTAATTAATTAAACTAATCCCGGAACAAACCGATATCAAAGAAGTACTTACGCGGAGAAGCATCCTCGGGTTTTTATGGCGAGTAAAAGATCAAGATCCGCCATTCATGTTCGTGAAACTTAGTTTTAATGATCATATGATAGTACATATAATTTGATTGATAAATATTAAAAAAAAAAAATGAATGTATTTATTTGAGACACAAACATTATTGATGAAATGGTGGGGAAGGTGAAATGCATAAATTACGGAAGGGAAACTGCGTTATATATATATAAACAACAAGGAGACGAAACCTCTGTGGGTCGCTGTCCTCATGGGACTTGAAATAAAAATGATTTGTTTCTGTAACAGTCGTCCGAATTTTATGTTTGTTTTTTTTGTAATAAAAAAGAGTAACGCTTTTGTTGTATTTGTTTAATAATTTATTGGGAATAAATAAACGTTATTTTTATTATTATTTCTTTATATTTAAAGTTTTTAACTTTCTTAATTAATTTTTTTTTATCTAATACCAGGATTTTTGATGTTAATGTTAATATTGTTTATTAAATTTGTATTATAGAATTAAGGTATATTGTATGTAATTCCTTCCTTAAATAACATTCCAATACTCTTTTGCTTTTCTAAAAAAAAAAAGTTAAATATGGTAAACATAATCATATCTATAAAGTTAGTTTACCTTGTATGTTAATTAAAAATTATTTTTTACAACATCATTGTAGGATAATTTATTGATTGATGTCTTGGTATACTTATAAGAAGCCTAAAGTTACAATTTCACTATTTGGGGTTGCAAGGGAAATCGTCGAAAAAGGTTACGAGATAACCTAGTTAATTCGTGTATTGAGTAAAAAATGTTTGTCAATCCGAAAGAACTTGAACATAGAAAATGTCAACCGTTTATTCGTTTTCTTATCCAAGACTTATGTGAGACCAGTGGCGGAACTTGGACCTTACTTCAGGAGGGGTAAAACTTATAAGAGAAGAGTAAACACTAAAAAAAACCTTAATTTTTTAGTAAAAAAAAAAACTAGTGTAATTTTTTTTTTTTTCAAATCCATGTGAGGCGGATACAACGCTACAGATACACTAAGATCCGCTCCTGTGTGAGACTCTGCTAAAGTATTACAAACTTATATTTTATTTACGTAATAGTGAATATGCTACATACTTTTGGTGATGTGTAGTGTGCATTTATCTAGTGATGATACACATAACTTATTGAGCTTCTATTTTGAGCATGGTCAATGACCGACCCACGTTTCTTTCAAAACCCTAATCCACTCTCTATAAGAGAGAAAATCATCACACACATGAGGATAGGATAGGAGATGCGCCTCATACGGCCTATCTACCCAACTATACGGTTTCTAGGTTAAGGTTCATCTAACTCTCCTCGAGATCATCATCTTAAAGAAGGTTATTCATTCTAACAAATCCATAGATTAATTATATCATGATGTCCGTAAATTTCTATTTATTGCCCTCAAATGAGTATTTACCCTGGCAGTAAATTTTTGCTATGATCAAATGACCTCATTTGTATAACTCGGACCCACATACTTGATTAATTTATCTTCAATGATTGGGTCGACAATTACTACCTTGGCAACATTTGGCCCATTTTGTATATGTGCAGATCGAGTTTAGATCTTGTACAGTGAGTTTTCTGTTGTGGCCAATGGCCATGTATTGTATTGTATTTGTTTCCAGATTGTAACTTATTTGAGTTTATTAATAAAACTTTGCCTTTCAAAAAAAAAAAAAATTAATTTATTAATTGTATTACTAGCATTCCTTCAAAAACTCGTATCTAATATAATACGGAGTATAATTACATAATTACATCTCAATAAAAGTCGTACAGAGTAAAATATATATTCATTTTTTTCAAAGCCATAAATAAATATATAGAAATAGTTCAAAAATATATGTTTTCTTGACAATATTCAAAAATAATATACATATTATTTCAGCAAATGAAAAACAATTTAGTTTCCAATAGCACCAAAACTGCAACTTTTTCTGGGTGGGCATCGGGCAGAAACTCAGAGTGTGTAGTCAAGGAAAGGTGATGATGGATTGAAATGGAATATTTAGTGTTTCATGCATTTTTTGGCTTTTGGACATTTTCGTCTTGTATATTTCAATTTCTATTTGTAGGTAGTTCCAAATTAAAGCGAGTGAGAATCTTATTGTCACAACCCAATAAGTTTGTGGTCCAACCCACTAAGATTATGACCCAATTA
This sequence comes from Rutidosis leptorrhynchoides, assembly GCF_046630445.1. Taxonomy (NCBI): domain Eukaryota; kingdom Viridiplantae; phylum Streptophyta; class Magnoliopsida; order Asterales; family Asteraceae; genus Rutidosis; species Rutidosis leptorrhynchoides. Next base: position 44,831,829 of record NC_092343.1, read on the forward strand.
AGGGTTTTAACCCAAGAACTTCATGGAAGGTCCAAGAACATCATGGAAGCTCCCTAGAACTTTCCCATGAGTTCTTCCATGGAATGGTATGGAACGTTCATGGAAATATCTATCTCCATGTATATACTTGAAGTTTCTAGTACTTAGATCCTAACCATTGATTTAGATTAATCTTAGCCATCCATTTTGTGTTAGAAGTAGTATAAATAGGGGTCGTCTCATTTGGCACACCACACCTCAAATCTCAAACATTCTCTCTTGTAAAGCATTCTCAAGCAATATAAGTATCTTCTTCAATTCCACTTGTTCTATAATATTTTCTCTTTTGGTTACTTGAATCATTTAAGGTCCGAGTAAGGCTGACTTAGTAGAGACTAAGTGCCGCACGTGAGCTTATCGAGATAAGTCTGTGACATTTGGTATCAGAGCTAGGTCGATTCAAAGAGATGGCAACCGAGACCGAGAAGAATGTGAGCGCAACAAGTGGTGTGATGGGTGATGAGACTCGTGGTCGGGTAGAGACTCACCAAGGAGCCAAGAAGAACCGAGGTACGTCCAAAGACTTTGTCGCAAACTTGGATAAGAGGATCATGGATGTAGAGACATCCATGGACGACGTGAAAGCAAAGGTCGAAGACGTCCACCAACGTTTGGATGGTTTGGACGGGGACTTTGACGAATTGAAAGATGATTGCAAGAGTGCAATCAACGTGCTAGACGTTGACATGCGACGTGAGATCCATGACTTAAGGGGTATGCTCATGGGTGAGATTACGAAGTTGCGAGGCGAAATGGAGGGGGAGGTCTCCACTATTCACCAACGCCTCGTGGATTTACAAACCAACATGAACTCTTGTTTGAGATTCATGGCTAGTGGGGGTAGTAACACTGGATGCAATGATCCGAAGGTGGACGTTCCCAAGCCGTCACCGTTCGTGGGGAAGCGGGAAGCCCGAGCGGTTGATGATTTTATATGGGAGATGGAACAATACTTGGAGGGAGTCAACATAGTGGATGATGCAATGAAGATCAAGACGGCAACCCGTTACCTGAAGGATACCGCAGCGTTATGGTGGCATCGTCGATATTGAGATATCGAGAAAGGTACGGTTACTATTGATACTTGGGATGATTTCCTTACTGAACTTAAGAATCAATTCTACCCCAAGAATGCTCAAAAGGATGCGATGAGTCGTCTACGTAAATTACATCATTCCGGGACGATTCGGGAGTATATTAAAGAATTCACGAACCTTAGCCTGGAGGTCCCAGATATTCCCGATGATATTCTCCTCTTCTATTTTCTCGATGGTTTGCAACCTTAGGCTAAAACGGAGTTGGAGAGACGAGGAGTCCAAGACCTTGCCACCGCAATTGCTCAAGCGGAGGCACTAGTCGACCATGCTAATAGGAAAGATTCGTTCAAGTCAAAAGATAAGAAGGTGAGCCATGAGAAAGGTGGGGGAGATAAGCCCGCCCAATCAAGGAATGATAATACACGTAAGCCACCAACCGGGAATAACAAGAGCATAAAAACTTCTTACAAGAATGATGGATGTTTCATATGTGATGGACCGCATAGAGACCGAGATTGTCCGAAGAAAGCTAGCCTTCATGCTATGGAAGCTCAAAAGGCGGGTTGTCAGGATGAGGAGCGGTGCATAGGATCAATGCATATCCTCAACGCAATCAAGGCCAAGACGGAGATACCCAAGGTAGTGGCTAAAGGACTCCAATTCGTAGATATTAACATTTGTGGAGATCGGGTACGAGCTTTGGTGGATACGGGAGCAACTCATAACTTTATCTCCACCGATGAAGCCAAAAGGCTAGGACTTAAGGAAACAAAAGAGAGTGGCATGATGAAGACGGTGAACACGAGTGCCAGACCGATTAGTGGGGTGGCTAAAGACGTATATGTGAAGATTGGAGAATGGGAAGGAATGATTGATCTCTCAGTCGTGCCTATGGATGACTTCAAGTTAGTACTTGGGATGGAGTTCCTAGATAAGGTACGCGGTTTCCCTATACCGTTCGCTAACTCACTGTGTATCTTGGATGGTGAGAAGACTTGTATGGTGTCAACCGAACGTGGAAGCAAGAGTGCATCCAAGTCACTTTCGGCCATGAATTCAAGAAGGGGTACAACAAGAATGAGACATGCTATTTAGCGGTAGCAAAGTAAGAGACGGTCGAAGATAAAGGAAAACTAGAGGTACCCAAGGAAATTGAGAAGGTCCTTGATGAGTTCAAGGATGTCATGCCCAAGGAGTTACCAAAGAAGTTACCACCTATGAGGGAGGTTGACCATGTGCTCGAGTTGGAGCCGGGATCAAAACCACCTTCCAAAGCCCCATACCGAATGCCACCACCCGAGTTGGAGGAGTTGCGAAGACAACTCAAGGAGTTGCTGGATGCGGGATACATTCGACAGTCAAAATCCCCGTATGGTGCTCCGGTGCTATTTCAAAGAAAGAAGGATGGGTCCTTGCGGATGTGTATAGATTACCGGGCACTCAACAAGGTAACTATCAAGAACAAATACCCAATCCCACTTATTGCTGATTTGTTCGATCAACTTGGGAAGGCGAGATACTTCTCCAAGTTAGACTTGAGATCGGGATATTATCAAGTCCGAATTACCGAAGGAGATGAGGCTAAGACCACATGCGTGACGAGGTATGGCGCTTATGAATTCTTAGTCATGCCCTTTGGTTTAACCAATGCCCCTGCTACATTTTGTACTTTGATGAACAAATTATTCCACCCGTTCCTCGACAAGTTTGTCGTGGTGTACTTAGATGACATAGTCGTATATAGCGACACCATGGAAGATCATGTGAGGCACTTGAAACAAGTTTTCCAAGTACTAAGGGATAATGAGTTGTATGTGAAACTAGAGAAATGCTCATTTGGATTAAAAGAGGTGGAATTTCTTGGACATCGAATAAAAGATGGGAAGTTGCTGATGGATGGGGCTAAGATCAAGGCAATCCAAGAGTGGGAGGCACCAACCAAGGTTACTAATTTACGATCTTTCCTTGGTTTAGTAAACTACTATCATCGTTTTATCAAGGGATACTCGGCGAAAGTGGCTCCATTGACAGAATTGTTAAAGAAGAACAAAGCTTGGTTGTGGGATGAGACATGTCAAGCAGCATTTGAAGAGTTGAAAGGAGCGGTCATGGAAGAACCGGTGTTGAGACTTCCGGATGTGACCATTCCGTTCGAGTTACACACAGACGCATCGGACTTTGCTATTGGAGGAGTTCTAATGCAAGAGGGTCACCCGATCGCATTCGAAAGCCGGAAACTTAACGAGGCGGAAAGGAAGTACACTGTGCAGGAGAAGGAGATGACTGCGGTGGTTCATTGTTTGAGGACATGGAGGCATTATCTTTTGGGATCAAGGTTCGTGATCAAGACGGATAATGTGGCAACGAGTTATTTTCAAACCCAAAAGAAGTTGAGTCCCAAACAAGCTCGTTGGCAAGACTTCCTAGCCGAATTTGACTATGTGTTGGAGTATAAGCCTGGGAAGGCCAATGTGATAGCTGATGCCCTAAGTCGTAAGGCGGAGTTTGCAGCGATCACAAAACCACAATTCTTCCTTCAAGATCGTATAAAGGAGGGATTAGAGCATGATCCTATAGCCAAAAACCTTGTTGGATTGGCTCGAGATGGGAAAACGCGAAGGTTTTGGCTCAAGGGTGATCTATTATTCACCAAAGGAGACCGGTTATATGTGCCTAAGTGGGGTGATCTTAGACGGACAATCTTGAAGGAGTGTCATGATTCAAAGTGGGCTGGTCATCCAGGTATCAAGAGGACACTGGCATTAGTAGAAGGCACTTATTATTGGCCAAGGATGGAAGACGACGTAGAGACGTACGTGCGAACATGCCTAATATGCCAACAAGATAAGATAGAGCAACGCCAACCAGGAGGACTATTACAGCCGCTACCTACACCGAAAGGACCATGGGAGAGTGTTTCCATGGACTTCATTACTTGCTTACCTAAGTCGGAAGGGTGTGGGAGTATTATAGTCGTGGTAGACCGGTTTTCTAAGTATGGTACCTTCATAGCCGCATCATCCGAAGTTACCGCGGATGAAACCGTAAAACTATTTTTCAAGAATGTGGTGAAGTATTGGGGGATACCGCATGTGATAGTAAGTGATCGAGATCCGAGGTTCACAGGGCGTTTTTGGACGGAGTTGTTCAAGATCATGGGGACGGACTTGAATTTCTCCACGAGTTTTCATCCCCAAACAGACGGACAGACGGAAAGGGTGAATGCACTATTGGAGCTCTATCTTCGACACTATGTAAGTGCAAATCAACATGATTGGGCTAAGCTTCTTGATATTGCTCAGTTCTCTTATAACATGCAAAGGAGTGAGTCCACGGGGAAGAGTCCTTTTGAGTTGGTGACAGGACGCCAACCATTGACCCCGAATGCTTTGGCCGCTTCATATGATGGAAGCAGCCCAGCCGCTTATAGAACGATGAAGGAGTGGCACGAACAAGCCGACTTGGCGTGAGCATCACTAGATAAGGCGGCCAAGAAAATGAAGAGATGGGCGGATGAGAAAAGACGACATGTTGAGTTCAAAGTTGGGGACCAGGTGATGGTGAAGCTTTTACCTCAACAATTTAAAACATTTAGGAAGGTTTGCAAAGGATTGATCCGGAAATATGAAGGCCCATTCCCGGTAATTGGACGTGTTGGGAACGTATCTTATCGAGTTCAACTACCGCCCAAGTTAAAGATTCATCCAGTCTTCCACGTAAGTTTTCTAAAACCTTATCATGGGGACGAGGAAGACCCAGAACGAGGAGTTTCCAAACGAGCACCAATGGCAGTTGCGACTTCGTTCGATCGTGAAGTGGAAGATATCTTGTTGCATCGAACGGTACGGAGACGAGGTGTGCCGAGCTATAGAGAATACCTGGTTAAGTGGCGTAACTTGCCCGATAGTGAAGCAAGCTGGGAAGCCGAAGACTTATTGTGGCAGTTCACAGACAAAATCAAGAAGTATCACAAGGATCACACGACGAGGACGTCGCGAGCTTAGGTGGGGGAGAATGTCACAACCCAATAAGTTTGTGGCCCAACCCACTAAGATTATGACCCAATTAAGGGTTTTAACCCAAGAACTTCATGGAAGGTCCAAGAACATCATGGAAGCTCCCTAGAACTTTCCCATGAGTTCTTCCATGGAATGGTATGGAATGTTCATGGAAATATCTATCTCCATGTATATACTTGAAGTTTCTAGTACTTAGATCCTAACCATTGATTTAGATTAATCTTAGCCATCCATTTTGTGTTAGAAGTAGTATAAATAGGGGTGGTCTCATTTGGCACACCACACCTCAAATCTCAAACATTCTCTCTTGTAAAGCATTCTCAAGCAATATAAGTATCTTCTTCAATTCCACTTGTTCTATAATATTTTCTCTTTTGGTTACTTGAATCATTTAAGGTCCGAGTAAGGCTGACTTAGTAGAGACTAAGTGCCGCACGTGAGCTTATCGAGATAAGTCCGTGACATTATACTCCTAAGTTTTACAAATTATTTTTTCTATCAACATTTATTAACTATTTTCCTTTGACATTTTATTATTATTATTATTGTTATGTTATTGTTATCATTATTACTATCATATACGGAGTTTTATATATATATATATATATATATATATATATATATATATATATATATATATATATTGTTGGTGATTTGTGTCACCAATATGATTTAAGTGTAATGGGATTAATTTGTTAATTAATATAATCTTGATAAATATCGAACAAGTTCGGGAAAGTGTGGAGTGCACACTTGTTTGAACTTATCTTGATTATGACGGGGGTTCGGGGGCAGCGCCCCCGATAGCGGGGTCCAAGGGGTGGCAACCCCAGGCGGGGTCCAAGGGGCAGAGCGCCTGGCTGGGTTAACATTGCTTTATTAAAAATGTGTTAAAATTCGTTTTTGACCCGGTTTGACCCAAAATAAAAAGCCCGATTTTGAACCTCTTTTTAGCAGTTATTGAAACTGCCATTCGGCAGTTATAGAAGGAACTGCTATTCGACAGTTATAAACCCCGTTTTTGGTTATTTAATATCTGGTACGTTTTCAAATTCATACACACAAAAACACGGATTCATTGTTCAAAATTCTGAGTTTTATCCGATTGAAATTTCGATAGTACCATCGAAATACTTTGATCTGAAAGTGATTACACGACTCTCAGAAATCCGATTTCGAAACTCATATTTACAACACACGCGCACACACACACACACACACACACACACACACACACACACATATATATATATATATATATATATATATATATATATATATATATATATATATATATATATATATATATATATATATGTATGTATGTATGTATTCCCTCTATATAGCCAAAAGTTCAAATGAGAATCACAAAAAGGGTGAGAACTGCGAGAACTTTTGATTTATAAATATTTTTACATCTAACTAGATTGAATCTCCAATAAATGTTGATGGAGAATAAAAATAAACATAAAATAGTTTTAAAAAAAACTTATATTTAACCTATATAATCAAAAATATAGTTTTTCGTTCACATGTGCATATTTGTTTCTGAACATGTGAACAGTTTCATATAATTAACAATTTAACATGTAATTTGTAGTAATGAACATTTGTTTGTTAATGATATGAGCATTAGTTAACATTTGCATGTAATTTGTTGCATTTAAATGCATAAAAACTATTTAATTAAAAGGTTCTCGCAGTTCTCGACTTTTTTGTGGTTCTCGTTTGAACCTGCCTCTATGTATACTACTGTTCATAAGAGCTACGCAGTAAATAACATATTTTTATAATTTTAGTAAAATCGTGTTGTTGCGGTAATATCAAACATCATTCTCAGACTGTTATTAATGCAGCGTGATCACCATCAAAACACCACCATCACACCACCATAGCGCTACTATGTGGCGTCATGGAGCAGAAAATTTGTTGGCGCGATGGGAGCATCTCAGGAGGCTTGGAAGCGTGATTTTCGACGTTTTCGTTTTTGGTTGGAAGAGCCATGTATCCGTTGCATCCATTCAAACTCCAACGGCTACTATAATAAATTTGTATATTATAAATAAAATAAAACAATTTATATCCCTATAAATACAATACACTTCTATAAATTTTTTCTTTTACAATAACTACAAGTCCAAAATGTGTAGATCGGCAGGGATACGCTAACCCTGGGTTGCTTTTTGCGACCTACGACTCCATACCCGATAGTATCGTACCTGGCTATACCCTGTCCACTTTCCACCACTAAGCGTCGGGAACGAGCCCCGAAAGACTCGAACCTGCGCCTTCATTCTACAAATCCAAACATTCCACTCAGTGGGGTCCATGGCATTTACGGGCATGGGTAAGATTGGTTTTTGATCCATTTTAGGAAAATCCTCACCCAGTGGGAATCGAACCCTAACCTCCCCTAAGGAAGAGTGAGTCATCCACCACTGGGCTATTGGCCCAATCTTAATGAGCACGGTTCTTTTACAATAACTAACACATTTCTATTATTCTCTCTAAACTTTTCATAACCATGTAACAACCCTGCTTTTTCCGTTACTTCCGTTAACCTTCCGTTAGTTATTTAACGGTGATTATTTAACATTTGTACGTTATGTGTAATAAATGCGTACTTGATCTTTGGAGGGTTATAATAATTAATATGGGTTGATATTAATTCAAATAAATATTTCGGGTGATGAAATACGATTAAAACGATACGATTTTGATAACTGCTTTTTGAGCAACGAAACGCTCGAGTTTATTTTAATAATTATTTTAATAGTTATTAACTTTTTTAAAAAAAATTAATTTATTGGGTTTTTAATAAATTAACGTTTGATTGCGTTTTAACGATCGGTGTAGCGTTCCGGGTTTTCGGTACGACTAAATGACACTTGAAACGGACCACGAGTACAAGGAATTCGACAACACAAGCCCGGGAGTACCCCATAGGGCCCATTCGGCCGAAACCCCCACCCCACCCCTTTTATGTTTAATTTTTACTACTTGAGGGACTTATGTGCAATTTAGGAAAACTAGGATTTAATATAAATTAATTTGTGAGGGATAAACACTGCATAATACCCTAATAAAAAAAATCACGCAGTCACCTCCTCCTGCTCTCTCCCTCACGTCGACCATCACCATCACCACCATATTTTCATCTTTCTAAATTAGCTAAAGTGTTCTACACGAATCGCGTTCATCTCATCATTCTCTATCCATTGGTATAAACAATTTTGTGATCTAAGGTATATTTACATGAACCCTAATTATAAAAATCTGATTTTTATTGGTGTTTCATACTATTGTTGTTAATTGCTCAAGTCTAGACGCGTACGTGTTAATTGTAACCGTTATATTGATTGTTTGATGCGCTAGGGTTTAAAAACGAATTTGTTTTTGCATGACCAGAAAAATTAAGTTTTTCAAATGTTAATTATTATGTTATATTCAGATTCTTTGCGAAAAACTATTGAGTTTAGGCTTTGGATTCGCTTGATTTCGTTTTCGGATGATCAAGTTATGTTTAATTGAAATTAACGTTGTGTTTTCGTGATTGATCAGAAATCTGGAATTGATAGACAATGAATTGGCATGTGAGACTTATACAACTGGAAATATAATTTAAAAACACTCAATTTAGACTAAGATATCATGTCTTTTGCTTATGTATAACCCGAGATATGCTTGAATTAGTGTAAAAGTAGTTTTATACAGCACTTGCATGAAAATAACCTTGTACGATAAAATGTGGTAACTTCTGAGATTAAAGCTTTGCATATTTGAAATCTACACAAAAATTAATTCACCTTTCATGTAGATATCATAGGCTAATTGTATCTAGATCTTCGGATAATCGCGTGCGAATGTGACTAACTAAACTAGAATCGAATCTGTAAATTGCTCTCTGTTTTATACTCTGTGGATTGTGTTTATTGAATGAGCATGTAAGCTTCTGAAATATGAATTTTAACATGATATTTGACTTATTGTTAGTTTATGTCAATCTCTGAAACCTTATGCATTGGGCATAATAGAGCCGTACTTTATGTGGATTCTGATTTGAGCTGAAAAACTGAACATTCAACTTGCATGAATAAACTGTACAAATTGGCTAAACAAAATTTGCTATATTTTTGATATGTGTTACTTTGACTTTTTCTTGAACTATGGCCACTGGTCTTGTATCAATTACATGTTCTTAACTCCGGTTATAGCCAACACGAAATCAGTGCGCGGTCAGAAACTGACTGAGCAAACCCCAAATGTACCCCTTCTGATTCCTGACTTTTAATTATCGTATGAGTCCCTGGCCGGACTTTTTTGGAATCGATTTTAAGTATATTTATGATCTGGAGTTTTCCATGTTTACGTGAATTTTGTACTATGAGATATTGTGCTAAGTATGCTACGTGTTCATGAACTTTGGGCACAACGATAAACTGAAATTGTGAAAATGATTATTCATGACCTGAAACGTATTATTTGACTTAGGTTTAACATGTTGACCAACATTTGATATGAACCTACTGATGTTGACTTTGTTTGACTACTTTGACCAAGTTTGACTTTCGGTTTGACTTCGGTTGACTTTGTTTAACTTGCATGATATAGTTGACTTTTACTTTGAAACGCGTCGAGTCGAGCAATAAGACAACTTATACTATGAAACCACCCTTATTTAAGATACATATATTGACCAACCTAAATACGTATACTTAGGTTGCATTATTCAGCTGTAAATCGTACAAGTTTTTGTCAGTCATCCAAGCTTATTCAAAGGTGAGTCTGAAATGTCCCGTTCATATTGATTATAAACGTTCTATATTAATTAATTTCGTTACGAGGTTTTGACCTCTATATGAGACGTTTTTTAAAGACTGCATTCATTTTTTAAAACAACCATAACCTTTATTTTATCTATAAAGATTTAAAAAGCATTACGTAGATTATCAAATAATGATAATCTAAAATATACCGTTTACACACGACCATTACATAATGGTTTACAATAAGAATATATTACATCAAAAATAAGTTTCTTGAATGCAGTTTTTACATAATATCATACAAGCATGGACTCCAAATCTTGTCCTTATTTTAGTATGCAACAGCGGAAGCTCTTAATAATCACCTGAGAATAAACATGCTTAAAACGTTAACAAAAATGTTGGTGAGTTATAGGTTTAACCTATATATTATCAAATCATAATAATAGACCACAAGATTTCATATTTCAATATACATCCCATACATAGAGATAAAAATCATTCATATGGTGAACACCTGGTAACCGACATTAACAAGATGCATATAAGAATATCCCCTATCATTCCGGGAAATCCTTCGGACATGATAAAAACGAATTCGAAGTACTACCGGTACTTTGGATGGGGTTCGTTAGGCCCAATAGATCTATCTTTAGGATTCGCGTCAATTAGTAGATCGGTTTACTAATTCTTAGGCTACCAAGCAAAAGGGGCATAGTCGGCTTCGATCATTCACCCATATAATGTAGTTTCATTTACTTGTGTCTATTTCGTAAAACATTTATAAAACTGCATGTATTCTCATCCCAAAATATTAGATTTTAAAAGTGGGACTATAACTCACTTTCACAGATTTTTACTTCGTCGGGAAGTAAGACTTGACCACTGGTCGATTCACGAACCTATAACAAATATGTACATATAGATCAAAGTATATTCAAAATATATTTACAACACTTTTAATACATTTTGATGTTTTAAGTTTATTAAGTCAGCTGTCACTACTAGAAAATCTGACATTAGCGACGGCAAAATCTGTCCCTAATTCATCGCTAAACGCGTTTAGCGACGGATTTCTGACAGATTGAAGCCGACTCTAAAATCGCCCTCAGGAAAAATTAGGGACGAATTTAGCGACGGCATCGATATTAGCGACGGACTTTTAGGGGTGGATTAGCGACGGACCACTTAGGGACAGATTAGCGACGGGCCTCTTAAGGACGCATTAGCGACAGACTTTTAGGGGCAGATTAGCGACGGACCACTTAGGGACACATTAGCGACGGGCCACTTAGGGACAGATTAGCGACGGGCCTCTTAGGGACGGATTAGTGACGGAGCCCTTAAGGACGGATTAGCGACGGAATGTTACTATGCACAAATCCGTCGCTAATGATATTCTTCCTGCAGATTAATTTGTTTAATAAATTCATTTTCCCAAATTTTTTTGAGCTTTTACGTCCAGTTTTATTCATCCACAAATCAAAACAAATTTCATCAAAGCACTAAATTACATTAAAAACATCCCAAACATTCATACATAAATCCGGATTAATTGTACAAAAACTAATGGAAACGCACACTTATTCCTATGTCCATAGATCATAATAACAACAAATTACGTATAGTATACCATTACTAAAATTGGGAAACCGTAAAACTTTTAAAAGGAAAATTACATATAATCTCAATGTCATAGCGGTAACTAATATTCCAAATAAGTAACTGCATCTCTAGTAAAATTCTCTGGAAAGCACTTGAGAACTTCACGTGTGTCTTCACTCTTCATAAATCAAACCACTTATATGCTTCACACCACCACAACAAGCTAAACTTCAAATTGAAGGCTTTGTGATTTCTTGAATGTTATCATCGAAAAACTTTGTGGCGTCGTTTTTCTCTTCCATTTCCTAATCCTTTGCATCCCATACCAAGTCCTAGCATATTTGAAAGATTAGGAAAATTGGATTTAATATTTTAATGGTTTGGATCAGTGAGTATTGAAGAAAATTAGGGGTTTTGATTGAATTATGCACAAGTTGGTTTTGAATAAGAATAAGAATAAGAGATTTGGAAATCTGAAATGAAGTAGGTGGTTAGGTGTGATATCTATCTGGGTTTTGAATAAGAGATAAGAAATGAAGTAGGTGGTTAGGTGTGACATCCATTGGATGGGATGTAATCGAACGGTGGATTAGTAGCTTCATTTGCAATCTGTGTGATGTGTTTTGTCCAATAGGAAAATTGAAAATTCATTACTCCAATATTTAAAGATAAAGAATGATAATGATGAAAATGATGATTATATAGTATAGTATTAGTATATTATATTATACGAAGTATTATATTATATTATATTATGGAGTAACATATTCTATATTGTAATTTTCTAATTTTCTATTATATTATATTATACCATACTTAAACGTATTCATTCGTGCCCGTAAACTCGATAAAATCTCAATTATAAAAAACATCTGTCTCAAATCCATCATATACTCTGATTTACTGACGAATTAGGGACGACCATATATTTATATATTTTTTAAATTACGATTTAGACGAAAACGCATAGACACTCATTCCTAACTGCATCTATATTAATTAAGGAATGTTTTAAAAAAACTAAGTAGCGTGTAAAATGCAATCACACGTACGGGTATGCATATATTCACTAACTATGATTATGAAACCTATATATAAAAACACTAGATTGAAGGTATACATTCGATGAACGCATAATATATTGATGTATATATGTTATCCTTGATAGTATAAGTGTATCTTAAGACATTTTGATACTAATACGTGTTCATTCGTGCTCGTAAACTCGATAAAAACTCAATTTTAAAAAAACATCCGTCCCTAATACTCAAATTTACCGACGGATTAGGGACTGCCATATATTTATATATTTTTTTAAATTACGATTTAGATGAAAACTCATAGACACTCATTCCTAAATGCATCTATATTAGTTAACAAACATTTTAAAAATATTAAGTAGCGTATAAATGCAAACACACGTACGAGTATCATATATTCATTAACAACGATTATGGAACTTATATATAAAAACATTAGATCAAAGATATACATCTGACAAAGGCATAAAATATTGATGTATATATGTTATAATTGATAGTAAAAGTGCATTCTTAGACATTTTGGTACTTATACGTGTTCATTCGTGCTCGTAAACTCGATAAAATCTCAATTATTAAAAACATCTGTCCCAAATCCGTCCCTAATTACCGACGGACTAGGGACGGCCATATATGTATATATTTTTTAAAATTATGATTTATATGAAAATGCATAGACACTTATTTCTAAATGCATCTATATTAGTTAACAAATGTTTTAAAAATACTAATTAGCGTATAAATGCAAACACACGTACGAAAATGTGTTTTTTATGAGTTCGTTGGAAAGTCATCGGAAATTCGTCGGTAATTAGGGACTGAATTATAGGCCGTCGCAAATCCGAAGCTAATTCCAAATTTTCTAGTAGTGTGTCCTCGTTAGTAACCTACAACTAGTTGTCCATAGTTAGATGTACAAAAATAAATTGATATATATTATCTTGAATCAATCCACGACACAGTGTATACACGTCTCAGGCTAGATCACAACTCAAATTATATATATTTTTAGAATCAACCTCAACCCTGTATAGCTAACTCCAACATTACTGTATATAGAGTGTCTATGGTTGTTCCAAATAATATATATAGATGGGTCGATATGATATGTCAAAACATTTGCATACGTGTCTATGGTATCCCAAGACTACATAATATATTAGAATACATGTATAATACAATATAAGTTAGCTAGGATATGATTAATATAAATTTGTTACCATATTTCCCGTAGCTACAACAATCAAAAAATATCCAATCTTGTTTTACCCATAACTTCTTCGTTTTAAATCCGTTTTGAGTGAATCAAATTGCTATGGTTTCATATTGAACTCTATTTTATGAATCTAAACAGAAAAATTATAGGTTTATAGTCAAAAATATAAGTTACAAGTCGTTTTTGTAAGAGGTAGTCATTTCAGTCGAAAGAACGACGTCTTGATGACCATTTTGAAAAACATACTTCCACTTTGAGTTTAACCATGATTTTTGGATATAGTTTCATGTTCATAAGAAAAATCATTTTCCCAGAAGAACAACTTTTAAATCAAAGTTTATCATAGTTTTTAATTATCAAACCTAAAACAGCCTGCGGTGTTACTACGACGGCGTATGTCCGGTTTTACGGTGTTTTTCGTGTTTCCAGGTTTTAAATCATTAAGTTAGCATATCATATAGATATAGAACATATTTTTAGTTGATTTTAAAAGTCAAGTTAGAAGGATTAACTTTTGTTTGCGAACAAATTTAGAATGAACTAAACTATGTTCTAGTGATTTCAAGTTTAAACCTTCGAATAAGGTAGTTTTATATATATGAATCGAATGATGTTATGAACATCATTACTACCTCAGGTTTTGAGGATAAACCTACTAGAAATGAGAAAAATAGATCTAGCTTCAAAGGATCTTTGGATGGCTTGAAAGTTCTTGAAGCAGAATCATGACACGAAAACAAGTTCAAGTAAGATTTCCACTCGAAATAAGATTGTTATAGTTATAGAAATTGAATCAAAGTTTGAATATGAGTATTACCTTGTATTAAAAAGATATATTACTGTAAATAAGAAAGATTTCTTGAGGTTGGATGATCACTTTACAAGATTGGAAGTAAGCTAGCAAACTTGGAAGTATTCTTGATTTTATGAAACTAGAACTTATAGAATTTATGAAGAACACTTAGAACTTGAAGATATAACTTGAGAGAGATCAATTAGATGAAGAAAATTGAAGAATGAAAGTATTTGTAGGTGTTTTTGGTCGTTGGTATACGGATTAGATATAAAGGATGTGTAATTTTGTTTACTTGTAAATAAGTCATGAATGATTACTAATATTTTTGTAATTTTATGAGATATATCATGCTAGTTGCCAAATGATGGTTCCCACATGTGTTAGGTAACTCACATGGGCTACTAAGAGCTGATCATTGGAGTGTATATACCAATAGTACATACATCTAAAAACTGTGTATTGTACGAGTACGAATGCGGGTGCATACGAGTAGAATTGTTGATGAAACTGAACGAGGATGTAATTGTAAGCATTTTTGTTAAGTAGAAGTATTTTGATAAGTGTTCTGAAGTCTTTCAAAAGTTTATGAATACATATTAAAACACTACATGTATATACATTTTAACTGAGTCGTTAAGTCATCGTTAGTCGTTACATGTAAATGTTGATTTGAAACCTTTAAGTTAACGATCTTGTTAAATGTTGTTAACCCAATGTTTATTATATCTAATGAGATGTTAAATTATTATATTATCATGATATTATGATATATTAATATATCTTAATATGATATATATACATTTAAATGTCGTTACAACGATAATCGTTACATATATGTCTCGCTTCGAAATCCTTAAGTTAGTAGTCTTGTTTTTACATATGTAGTTCATTGTTAATATACAAAATGACATGTTTACTTATCATTTATCATGATTAAACATAGTGTAAAAATATCTTAATATGATTCATATATAATTAGTAAGACGTTGTTATAACGATAATCGTTATATATATCGTTTCGAGTTTCTTAATTCAATAAACTCAATTTATGTATATAACTCATTGTTAAAATACCTAATAAGATACTTACTTATCATAATATCATCTTAATTATATGTATAATCATATATATGTCATCATATAGTTTTTACAAGTTTTAAATTTTGTGAATCACCGGTCAACTTGGGTGGTCAATTGTCTATATGAAACCTATTTCAATTAATCAAGTCTTAACAAGTTTGATTGCTTAACATGTTGGAAACACTTAATCATGTAAATATCAATTTCATTTAATATATATAAACATGGAAATGTTCGGGTCACTACAGTACCTACCCGTTAAATAAATTTCGTCCCTAAATTTTAAGCAGTTGGAGGTGTTGGCGTATCTTCTGGAAATAAGTGCGGGTATTTCTTCTTCATCTGATCTTCTCTTTCCCAGGTGAACTTGGGTCCTCTACGAGCATTCCATCGAACCTTAACAATTGGTATCTTGTTTTGTTTAAGTCTTTTAACCTCACGATCCATTATTTCGACGGGTTCTTCGATTTTCATTGATTTGGATTTCGTCTAACGGAATAATGAGATCTTCTTTAGCAAAACATTTCTTCAAATTTGAGACATAGAAAGTGTTATGTACAGTCGCGAGTTGTTGAGGTAACTCAAGTCGGTAAGCTACTGGTCCGACACGATCAATAATCTTGAATGGTCCAATATACCTTGGATTTAATTTCCCTCGTTTACCAAATCGAACAACGCCTTTCCAAGGTGCAACCTTAAGCATGACCATCTCTCCAATTTCAAATTCTATATCTTTTCTTTTAATGTCGGCGTAGCTCTTTTGTCGACTTTGGGCGGTTTTCAACCGTTGTTAAATTTGGATGATCTTCTCGGTAGTTTCTTGTATTATCTCTGGACCCGTAATCTGTCTATCCCACACTTCACTCCAACAAATCAGAGACCTGCACTTTCTACCATAAAGTGCTTCAAACGGCGTCATCTCAATGCTTGAATGGTAGCTGTTGTTGTAGGAAAATTCTGCTAACGGTAGATGTCGATCCCAACTGTTTCCGAAATCAATAACACATGCTCGTAGCATGTCTTCAAGCATTTGTATCATCCTTTCGCTCTGCCCATTAGTTTGTGGATGATAGGCAGTACTCATGTCTAGACGAGTTCCTAATGCTTGCTGTAATGTCTGCCAGAATCTTGAAATAAATCTGCCATCCCTATCAGAGATAATAGAGATTGGTATTCCATGTCTGGAGACGACTTCCTTCAAATACAGTCGTGCTAACTTCTCCATCTTGTCATCTTCTCTTATTGGCAGGAAGTGTGCTGATTTGGTGAGACGATCAACTATTACCCAAATAGTATCAAAATCACTTGCAGTCCTTGGCAATTTAGTGATGAAATCCATGGTAATGTTTTCCCATTTTCATTCCGGGATTTCGGGTTGCTGAAGTAGACCTGATGGTTTCTGATGCACCGCTTTGACCTTATAACACGTCAAACATTCTCCTACGTATTTAGCAACATCGGCTTTCATACCTGGCCACCAAAAATGTTTCTTGAGATCCTTGTACATCTTCCCCGTTCCAGGATGTATTGAGTATCTGGTCTTATGAGCTTCTCTAAGTACCATTTCTCTCATATCTCCAAATTTTGGTACTCAAATTCTTTCAGCCCTATACCGGGTTCCGTCTTCCCGAATATTAAGATGCTTCTCCGATCCTTTGGGTATTTCATTCTTTAAATTTCCCTCTTTTAAAAATCCTTGTTGCGCCTCCTTTATTTGAGTAGTAAGGTTAGTGTGAATCATTATATTCATAGCTTTTACTCGAATGGGTTCTCTGTCCTTTCTGCTCAAGGCGTTGGCTACTGATGTGCGTAGAGGTGTATACGAAATAGTTATATTTTTACTAGGAAATACTATTAAATACGATACATTTTTACATAAGTTATTTATTTATTTATAGAGTGGATATACCTAAACCTTGCTACAACACTTATAGGCAGTGTACCTAATCGTACAATAGTGTAGTTTTTAGTAAGTCCGGTTCGTCCACAGGGAACTAGGAAAGTTTAACGCTATATTTTTAAAAACTATATTTGTATAAATATATATATAAATATAAGTAGTATTATTATTATAAAAGGGGGTTTTTACCGTTTCATGACCGGTTTGTCGATTTTATGTCTTAAGTCGCAGTTAAAACCTAATGTAAAATATTAAAAATAAAAAATAACTTAATTTAAAGCGTAAAGTAAATGACAATAATTAAAGTGCGATAAAATAAAATGACGATAAATAAAATTGCGATAATTAAAAAGTACGATAATTAAAATGACGATGAGATATAAAATAAAGGAATTATGCTTATTTAAACTTCCATAATCATGATGTTTGACGTGATGATTTTAATTTATTACCCCGGTTAATTGTCCTTTGTCCTGGATTATTCGATATGTACATACGGTTTTGTCCATAATAGTCCATCAGTCATAAATATAAAGTGCGAGAGTCTTCGTCAAATTATCCTTATACCCGAAGTCAAATATTCCAACTAATTGGGGATTCGAATTGTAACAAGGTCTTAATACTTTGTTTAATGAATACACCAGGTTATCGACTGTGTGTAATCCAAGGTTTTACTACTTTGTTAACAATTACACCAATTACCCTTGAATGTAATCCACCCCTGTTTCAACAAGTCTATTGATTATTAATCCATCCCCGTGTCCGGTCAAATGAATAATTATTGGTATTTATAGATATCCCGCCCACCGTACCCAGTCAAGCGTATGTGGTTATATATAAATACATCAAATTATAAGTCTATATATTAAATTAACGAGGTATCATTTAGTTAATATAAAGCCCATTAATAGCCCATAGTCTAATTTTCACAAGTGTCGTTCTTTTATCCAAACCCCAATTATGGTGCAAAGCCCAATTACCCAATCTTAATATTTAGCCCAACATCACGATTATTTCGGCTTAAATAAGCATAATAATAACTTAGCTACGAGACATTAATTTAAAAAGGTTGAACATAACTTACAATGATTAATAATAGCGTAGCTTTACATGGAATGAATTTTGACTTACACACTTACAACATTCGCTAACATACCCTTATTATTATTAATCTTAAATTAAAATTAAAATATTATATATATAAATATATATATATATATATATATATATATATATATATATATATATATATATATATATATATATATATATATATATATATATATATATATATATATATATATATATATATATATATAGAGAGAGAGAGAGGGGGGATAGAAAAAGATGTACAAAATTCGGCCAAAACTCGCGAAATTTATAGACCTGGCCAAACTTTTTGCTCTATGCGATCGCATGAATTTTCTTCCTCCAGGCCATGCGATTGCATGGCCGTCATTTCCTGGTCACATTGATTTTTAAACGTGGGCTGCTCGTATATATTTAATATATAATATAATATATATAATTATATATAATTATATATATTATATTATATTCTTGTACTCAGTTGACTTGTAATTTTAGCTCCGTTGCGTCGCGCGTTGAGAGTTGACTCTGGTCCCGGTTCCGGATTTTCGAACGTCCTTTCGTACTATTTAATATCTTGTACTTTGCGTTTCGCGTCTCGTACTCTTGTAACTTTTAGACGTTTCTCATCAATAATTTGAACCAATTTGATTGTACTTTGTACTTTTGAGCTTTTTGGTCGTTTGCGTCTTCAATTCGTCGAATCTGTCTTTTGTCTTCACCTTTTATTATTTAAACGAATATCACTTGTAAATAGAACAATTGCAACTAAAAGATTGTCTTTCTTTAGGGATAATTTTATGAAATATATGTTCATTTTTAGCATTATCAGCTACCACATTTGCCTTCCCCGAGTGATAACGAATCTCAAAGTCGTAATCATTCAACAATTCAATCCATCTGCGCTGCCTCATGTTCAGTTGTTTCTGATTAAATATGTGTTGAAGACTGTTGTGGTCGGTATATATAATACTTTTGACCCCATATAAGTAGTGCCTCCAAGTCTTTAATGCAAAAACAACCGCGTCTAATTCCAAATCATGCGTCGTATAATTCTGCTCGTGAATCTTCAATTGTCTAGACGCATAAGCAATTACTTTCGTTCGTTGCATTAATACACAACTGAGACCTTGCTTTGAGGCATCACAATATATCATAAAATCATCATTCCCTTCAGGTAATGACAATATAGGTGCCGTAGTTAACTTTTTCTTTAACAATTGAAACGCTTTCTCTTGTTCATCTTTCCATTCAAATTTCTTCCCTTTATGCGTTAATGCAGCCAAGAGTTTTGCTATTCTAGAAAAGTCTTGGATGAACCTTCTGTAGTAACCAGCTAGTCCTAAAAACTGGCGTATGTGTTTCGGAGTTTTCGGGGTTTCCCACTTTTCAACGGTTTCAATCTTTGCTGGATCCACCTGAATACCTTCTTTGTTCACTATGTGACCGAGGAATTGAACTTCTTCCAACCAAAATGCACACTTTGAAAACTTAGCGTACAGTTTTTCTTTTCTCAGCAACTCTAGCACTTTTCTCAAATGTTCTTCGTGCTCTTGATCATTCTTCGAGTAAATAAGTATGTCATCGATGAAAATAATGACAAACTTGTCAAGATATGGACCGCACACTCGGTTCATGAGGTCCATGAACACAGCTGGTGCGTTAGTCATTCCAAACGGCATAACCATAAAATCGTAATGACCGTAACGCGTCTTAAAAGCAGTCTTTGGAATATCATCCTCCTTCACCCGCATTTGATGATATCCAGAATGTAAATCGATCTTCGAATAAATAGACGCGCCTTGTAGTTGATCAAATAAGTCGTCGATTCTCGGTAGTGGGTAGCGGTTCTTGATGGTAAGTTTGTTCAACTCTCGGTAGTCGATACACAACCTGAATGTACCATCTTTCTTCTTGACAAACAAAACAGGAGCTCCCCATGGTGATGTGCTTGGTCGAATGAAACCACGCTCTAAAAGTTCCCGTAATTGACTTTGTAATTCTTTCATTTTGCTGGGTGCGAGTCTGTATGGAGCACGAGCTATTGGTGCAGCTCCTGGTACAAGGTATATTTGAAATTCAACGGATCGATGTGGGGGTAATCCCGGTAATTCTTTCGGAAATACATCGGGAAATTCTTTTGCGACGGGAACATCACTGATGTTCTTTTCTTCAGGTTTAACTTCCTCGATGTGTGCTAGAATGACGTAACAACCTTTTCTTATTAGTTTTTGTGCCTTCAAACTACTAATAAAATTTAATTTCGCGTTGTTCTTTTCTCCGTATACCATTAAACGTTTTCCTTTTTCACGCATAATGCGAATTGCATTTTTGTAACAAACGACCTCTGTTCTCACCTTTTTCAACCAGTCCATGCCAATTATTACATCAAAACTCCCTAACTCGACTGGTATTAAATCAATTTTAAACGTTTCATCCCCCAGTTTAATTTTTCTCTCCCGACATATATTATCTGCTGAAATTAATTTACCGTTTGCTAATTCGAATAAAAATTTACTATCCAAAGGCGTCAATGGGCAACTTAATTTAGCACAAAATTCTATACTCATATAGCTTCTATCCACACCCGAATCAAATAAAACATAAGCAAATTTATCGTCAATAAGAAACGTAACCGTAACAAGCTCCGGGTTCCTGTGCTTCTGCCGCATTAATATTGAAAACTCTTCCACGGCCCTGCCCATTAGTATTCCCCTGATTCGAGAAATTTCTAATAATGTGGCCCGGTTTTCCACATTTATAACAAACAGCGTTGGTATTACTTGCTCTGACACTATTCGTTTCGGCATTACTTGTTCCGACATTATTTGTTCCTTTAGTTCTGTTAAACTTTGGTCCGTAGACCTCACACTTTGTCGCGCTATGACCATTTCTTTTACACCTGTTACAAAATGTCGTGCAAAACCCCTGATGATTTTCTTCACAACTATGACATGGCTGTTTTTGGTTTTTGTTGTCGTTGTTGTTATTGAGGTTGTTGTTGGGATTGTTATTGTTGTTGAAACGGTTGTTGTAGTTGTTGTTGTTGTTAGGATGTTTGTTGTAGTTATTGTTAAGATTGCGGTTATTGTTGCGATTGTTGTTGCGGTTGTTGGGATAGTTGTTGCGATTGTGGTTGTAATTGTTGTTGTTGTTGTACTGGTGACTCTTGTCACTGTTTTCCTCCCACTTTCTCTTGAGTTGTTTCGTGTTGGCTTCTTTGGCCGCCTGCTCTTTAATTCTTCCCTCAATATGATTTATGAGTTTATGAGCCATTCGACTTGCCTTATGTATAGAAGCGGGCTCGTGTGAACTCACATCTTCTTGAATCTTTACTGGTAACCCTGATAATGCTAAAAATGAACATATATTTCATAGCATTATCCCTCAAGAAAGACAAGCTTTTAGTTGCAATTGTTCTATTTACAAGTAATATTCGTTTAAATAATAAAAGGTGAAGAAAAAAAACAGATTCGACGAATTGAAGACGCAAACGACCAAAAAGCTCAAAAGTACAAAGTACAATCAAAGTGGTTCAAATTATTGATAAGAAACGTCTCAAAATTACAAGAGTACAAGTCGCAAAACGCAAAATACAAGATATTAAATTGTACGCAAGGACGTTCGAAAAACCGGAACCGGGACCAGAGCCAACTCTCAACGCTCGACGCAACGGACTAAAAATTACAAGTCAACTATGCACATGAATATAATATAATATATAATTAATTCTTAAAATTATATATATATATTATATTATTATATAAAACCGTCGACAAGAAGAAAACAACCAAAGTTGAGCTGTCCCAGCTGGCCATGCGATCGCATGGCTTTGAAGAAGGATTTCCATGCGGTCGCATGACCCAAAAAGTCAGGCCACACCCCTATAAATTCGCAGTTTGGTGATCGAATATATATCTTTTTCTCTATCTCTCTCACGTATATATATATATATATATATATATATATATATATATATATATATATATATATTTATATATATATATATATATATATACATATATATATATATATATATTTTAATTTTAATTTTAATTTTAATTTTAATTTTAATTTTAAATTCTAATAATAAGGTTATGTTAGCGAATGTTGTAAGGGTGTAAGTCGAAATTCTGTCCGTGTAATGCTACGCTATTTTTAATCATTGTAAGTTATGTTCAACTTTTTTAAATTAATGTCTCGTAGCTAAGTTATTATTATGCTTATTTAATGCCGAAGTAATCGTGATGTTGGGCTAAATATTAAAATTGGGTAATTGGGCTTTGGACCATAATTGGGGTTTGGATAAAAGAACGACACTTGTAGAAATTAGACTATGGGCTATTAATGGGCTTTATATTAAATTAACGATACCTCGTTGATTTAATATATAGACTTATAATTGTTCATTTTACCGGACACGGAACTGGATTAATAGTTAATAGACTTGTTGAAACAGGGGTGGATTACATTCAAGGGTGATTGGTGTAATTGTTAACAAAGTAGTAAAACCTTAGTTTACACGCAATCGATAACCTGGTGTATTCATTAAACAAAGTATTAAGACCTTGTTACAATTCGAATCCCCAATTAGTTGGAATATTTGACTTCGGGAATAAGAATAATTTGACAAAGACTTCCGCATTTTATGATTATGACTGATGGACTATTATGGATAAATCCGTATGGACATATCAAATAATCCAGGACAAAGGACAATTAACCCATGGTACTAAACTAAAAATAACACGTCGAACATCATGATTACGGAAGTTTAAATAAGCATAATTCCTTTATTTCATATTTAATTTCCTTTAATTCATATTTAATTGCACTTTTAATTATCGCACTTTTATTTATGGTCATTTTAATTATCATACTTTTTAATTATCGCAATTTTATTTACCGCTATTTTATTTATCGCATTTTTATTTATCGCAATTTTATTATCGTTATTTACTTTACGCTTTAAATTAAGTCTTTTATATATTTAATATTTTACATTAGGTTTTAACTGCGACTAAAGTTTTAAAATCGGCAAACCGGTCATTAAACGGTAAAAAACCCCTTTTATAATAATAATACTACTTATATATATTTTTGTATTTTTACAATCATAAGTTAAAAATATAGCGTTAAACTTGGCTAAGTCTCCCTGTGGAACGAACCGGACTTACTAAAAACTACACTGCTGTACGATTAGGTACACTGCCTATAAGTGTTGTAGCAAGGTTTAGGTATATCCATTCTATAAATAAATAAATATCTTGTGTAAAATTGTATCGTATTTAATAGTATTTTCTTGTAAAAATATAACTATTTTGTATACACCTCTACGCACATCAAGTATTTTTGGCACCGCTGCCGGGGAACTGCTTAAACGCCGGAAGCGAAACGCTATATATATAATAAAAAAAAGATGTTTTATTAAGTTCTTTGTATAAAAAAAATATACGTTTTAAATATTAAAAATACAAAAATATAAAAAGAAAAATTACAATATATATATATTTTTAAGAGTTTGTTAAATATATATATATATATATATATATATATATATAACTATAAAGTTTCTTTATTTTTATTTTTAGTTTGTAAAAAAATATAAGTTTTTATTTATTATACTTTATATAATTTTAAAAAAAGAAAAAAAATATATAAAATTACTCGGCCTGGTACTGTTGCAGCCCAGAACCTGGCCCAAAACCCTACTCCATGCGACCGCATGGATTTTTAACGCGTAGACCATGCGATCGCATGGCCTGATCTGACAGCCCTGATCCGAGCAATAATTACGGATTTTTTAATTATTATTTAATTAAAACCCTAATTAGGGTTAGTGTATTTAAATATTTAGTTTAGTTTTCTTATTTAATTTGTATTTTTAGTTTAATTAGTTTTATTAATATATAAAATTAATAGTTTTACAAAATAAATAATATAAAAATAATATTTTTTGTACTTTTTACAACTTTAAGTTTATTTTTATATTTTATAACTTTTTATTTGTTTTAGCGTAATATTTGTATTTTTCGCTCGTATTTAGTTTTAAGTCATAGTTTTTGCCGTAGTTTTTTTTTTATTTCTAGATTTTTAGGCTTTGCCGTAAAATCCCTTAAGTACTTTTTCTTTAGACTAAGATTTAGGTGCTTTAGAATTTTGCGACGCCGTTTTAATATTTTAGTACCTTTTTAAGTAATTACCGTTTTGGATATAGTATTTCTTTTTAAACTTTAATACCTTTAGACGCAACTTTTAATTCTTAGTTTTTAGACTTTTAAGTTTCGACGCGCTACGTTCTTTTTATTATTTTTCGACCTTTTATTTTTTGACATTTTTCGACGCGCTCTTTTTCTTTCTTATTTCTCGACGCTCTAGTTTTTAGAACTTAGAATATTTTCTATTTCTTCTCTAAAATTTCTTTAAATTTCAAAGAAAAATTATTTTAAGTAGTTAAATTGATAGACATCCAAAATTTTCTGCTTCGTAGTAATAGTTGGATTTGTTAGTAGCTGAGTTGTGAGCTTCCGATTTAAAGGGTTCTGGCTCCCTGCTACATCTTTTGGCTATTCGAAACGTGGGCAAAAGCAGAAAAGTCTATTAATTTGATAACTTATATAATTTTTTTTTAACTAATAGGATATTCAGTGAATGCACCGAGCAAAACGTTCACCACCTTTTATACATTCACCACTTGTAACCAGATCAAGACATCTAGCAAATATTGTCGCCGTTGATTTTTCTTTAGAATCATCATCCAGTCGACCAAGTACTCCAATTCAAATTTCCGATAATCCATTTTTTGAACTCGACCTCACAATTGAGAATCCGGAGGATATTCAGGGACAATTCAGAGATCCTGAACCATTAATCTTTCCTCCAGAACCACCAATCATTCAAACAGAAA
Source organism: Rutidosis leptorrhynchoides (assembly GCF_046630445.1). Taxonomy (NCBI): domain Eukaryota; kingdom Viridiplantae; phylum Streptophyta; class Magnoliopsida; order Asterales; family Asteraceae; genus Rutidosis; species Rutidosis leptorrhynchoides. The sequence continues at coordinate 44,857,323 of NC_092343.1, forward strand.
TTGTCGAGGAACCAACCGTTAAATCAGAATCCTATAGTGATTCAGATTCAACAAATTCAATCATGGAAAATCTGGAACCTCTAAGTATGGAAGACCGAATGAGAGCTAAACGCACTGGCCAAGGTCACGCAATTTCTCAACCTGAGATTAATGCGTCAGATTATGAAATCAAAGGACAAATCCTACACATGGTAACTAATCAATGCCAATTTAGTGGTGCACCGAAGGAAGATCCAAATGAACATCTTCGTACATTTAATAGGATCTGCACTCTATTTAAAATCAGAGAAGTGGAGGATGAACAGATATATCTCATATTATTTCCCTGGACTTTAAAGGGAGAAGCCAAAGATTGGTTAGAATCGTTACCTGAAGGGGAGATTGATACATGGGATGTTTTAGTTGAAAATTTTCTTAAACAATTCTTTCCGGCATCTAAAGCCGTAAGACTTCAAGGAGAAATTTTTACGTTCACACAAAAGCCAAATGAAACTTTATATGAAGCGTGGACCAGATTTGGAAAGTTATTGAGAGGATGTCCGCAACATGGCTTAGATACTTGTCAAATAGTACAAATATTCTACCAAGGATGCGACATCATTACAAGAAAAGACATCGATATAGCAGCTGGTGGTTCCATTATGAAGAAAACCGCAACTGACGCTTATAAAATTATTGATAACACTGCTTCCCACTCACATGAGTGGCATCAAGAAAAAGATATCGTTAGATCATCTAAAGCAGCTAGAGCCGATTCTAGCCATGACTTCAATTCCATTTCTGCAAAGATAGATGCTGTCGAAAGACGAATGGAAAAGATGACTAAAGATATTCACTCAATAAGAATTAGTTGTGAGCAGTGTGGAGGACCACATTTGACAAAAGATTGTCTCAGTATTGAACTAACAATGGAACAAAGAGAGAATGTTTCATACATAAACCAAAGGCCTGGAAATAATTATCAGAATAATTATCAACCGCCAAGACCAATCTACAATCAAAATCAGAATTATAACCGAAATGTTCCATACAACAACTAACAAGGTCCAAGCAATCAACAAGTACCTAATAATACTTACAATCAGCAAAGACCTATTTTTCAAAATAAACCACCACAAACGGATGATAAAAAGCCAAATTTAGAAGACATGATGTCGAAGCTAATTGAATCTCAAACTCAATTTTTCACAACTCAGAAACAAACCAATGAACAAAATGCTCAAGCATTTAGAAATCAACAAGCTTCTATTCAAAATCTGGAATAAGAAGTGAGCAACCTAGCAAGGTTGATAGGTGAAAGAAAATCGGGAAGTCTACCTAGTGATACAAATGCTAACCCCCGGAATGAAACAGCTAAAGCTATTCCCACAAGAAGTGGTATTACACTTAAACCACCTGAAATACCTGTAATTTCCGATGAAGCTATTCCTACTCCACAAGAACCACAATCTGATCAAGATAAGGAAACAGAACCGGTAGTTGAAAAGGTTAATGAAGATAGCACAGTTAAGGCTAAACCTTATGTTAAACCATACCAACCACCACTTCCTTACCCTAGTAAAATGAGAAAAGAGAGACTTGAAGCCGAGCAATCTAAATTTTTGGATATGTTTAAACAAATAAATGTCAATCTTCCTTTCATTGATGTAATATCAGGAATGCCTAGATATGCTAAATTTCTAAAAGATCTAATCACGAATAGAAAGAAAATGGAAGAACTCTCGGCTGTTACAATGAATGCTAATTGTTCTGCAGTGCTGTTGAATAAGATACCAGAAAAATTATCTGATCCAAGAAGTTTCACAATTCCATGTTTTCTGGGTAGTCTTAGTTCAATAGAAGCATTGGCAGACTTAGGTACTAGTATAAATCTAATGCCATATTCACTATAAGCTAAACTAAACCTTGGAGAATTGAAACCAACACGAATAAGCATACAACTAGCCGATCGATCAGTAAAATATCCTAGAGGGATAATGGAGAACATGCTAGTTAAAGTTGGTACTTTAGTATTTCCAGTAGATTTTGTTATTCTGGATATGGAAGAAGATTCTCGAGTTCCTCTTATATTAGGAAGACCATTCTTAAACACGGCTAAAGCAATAATAGACGTGTTTGGTAAGAAATTGACCCTAAGTATAGAGGACGAGAGTGTTACCTTTTCAGTTGATAGAGCCATGCAACAACCGCAATCTGCAGATGATACATGTTATTATATTCAAACTATAGATTCACATGCAGAATTATTAGAAGAATTTCCAGAATTATAAGGAATAGGAGAATGTTCTTTAGGAGAAGGAACTGAACCAATTGATGAAACTGAAATGTTAGCTACACTTATGGCTAATGGATATGAACCAACAACAGAAGAAATTCAAATGCTAAAAGAAGAAGACAGATATCGATATAAATCATCGATAGAAGAACCACCGACATTAGAGTTAAAGCCACTTTCAAACCATTTGGAATATGCTTATTTACATGGTGAATCTGAATTACCTGTAATAATATCGTCTTCTCTTACTGAAAATGAAAAATCTCAACTCATTTCTGTGCTAAAAGCTCATAAACCAGCTATTGCATGGAAAATTCATGATATTAAAGGAATAAGTCCTTCGTATTGCACACATAAAATCCTTATAGAAGAAGGTCATAAAACGTATGTGCAACGCCAATGAAGACTAAATACGAATATGCAAGATGTTGTTAAGAAAGAAATTATTAAACTGCTTGATGCAGGTTTAATTTATCCAAGTTCTGATAGTCCATGGGTAAGCCCAGTTCAATGCGTGCCTAAGAAGAGTGGCATGACTGTCATCACAAATGAGAAAAATGAGCTTATTCCTATTAGAACTATAACAGGATGGCGTGTTTGTATTGATTATAGAAAATTAAATGACGACACCAGAAAAGATCACTTTCCCTTACCTTTCTGATTTGCGGAAACGTAACCTTTATTTATGAACGGATTTGAGTTGTTTTGTTACACGAATTGATTTATTGTATATGTGGTATTTTATAGATTTTAGGTTGATTTCACACATATATATAGGCAACTAGTCCTATCCGTGTAGTTTAGTTTGTTGGTAAATCCGATTCGTTCCACAGGGAGATGGAGTGTTTAATGGTTTTTAATAGTCTTTGATGTCAAACTTAATTAAAGGGGGTTTTAGATTAGGAATTTATAGTATAACAGTAAAAGAAAATAACTTAACTAATTTACTAAATAAAATAAAATTACAATATGACAAGAATTATCTTAAAATGATACTAAATGAAATTATACTAATTATGATGCATTAATTATGTTACTAAATGGTAATTAGTAAAATAGTAATTTTTAATAGAACTATATATTTAGATTTTTGTTCTAAGCAATTATTATATAAACTTAATTAAATTAACTAAATGACATTTTTGATAAAACTAATACAAATTAAAAGGAAAATTAATTAATTTACTAACTATAAACTAGTTACAATTTATAAACCTATAATAAATACTAATTTTTAAGATTAAAACATGTATTTTAGTATTTTATACTAATTAATACTAATTATATAATAAAAATAACTAATAACCTAAATATATATAATTAATTAATTAAAACCCTAATTTTAACCTACTGGTACTGTAGCCGCGTCGAAGCTTTACACGATTCGTGTGATCATACACGATTCGTGTATGTGTAAAAGTATGTGACAGATTACTGTTACGAAAAATTGATGTTTTTATGTATTTTTTTATATTTTAAAATAGTAATTCGTAAATAATAATGATAATACTTTTATAAGAAATATAAATAAGATAAATGGGAGTGTTTACTTAATTGTGTCACCCCTAGGTCCATGGATTGTTTTAAGTTTTACGCCCTATTTAAAATGTTTTAGTATTGAACTTTACATTTTTCTCTCGAATAAACATAAGGTTACAACTTAACTAAATAAAATCTAATTTTCATCAGATTCTTTTTAGAAAGCTATTATTCCCTAAGTATTTAAATTGAGACCTAGCCTAGTTTTGACCTTCGCCAATACCCAAATTATAACGGTTTCCCTTTTTATAATTTCACCTTCATATAATTTATTGATATCACCTAAACCACCGAAGTTTATTTCTAAATTGGTGTCAATAACTTATCCATAAATTCGTCTAGATCATTTTTAATGTTGAAGCTCAATTTATGTAAATAAAAACAACTTTCGTTATTTAAATTTAATAAATTAAGTGGCAAGGGTTAAATACCTAATTACATAAAAATGGTTCTTTTAACTAGGCTCAATATTAAAAATACTAAAGTTACATTTTTAACTTTTACTAATGGTAACAATCCATTTCACTAGGGGCTCTACATTTAAGCAAACACTAGGGAAATTTAGCTATTCATTACACTAAGGTAGACATAAAAATATAGATATGCAAACATAATAACAACGCTAATTTTAACAGAGTAAACTTACTAAAATATCTTCACTTGCATTAACTTCAAATGGTAGAAAAATTACAATAATAACACCCCTTTCACGCGTACAATAACACCCTTTATCACGAACAATACACCCTTAATATTACAACTATTTTTAACCTTGAACTAATAGAGTAATAAAAATTACAAAATAATAACTTGCGTATAATAATTATATGAAAATATGTCTCCCTTCAACTCTTGATAGTACTCCGTATTTAAACTGATCCAAGTAGTAGTAGTTGAGGCTTTGTTGATTCCTTGCTGTAACTCATTGAGAAAAAGAATTGTTTTAAACTCCAAAAGTAGCCGCCCCTTATCTGATGAATGATTAAATTCGGCCTTACATTACACGATTCGTGTATCAGTACACGATTCGTGTGAGAACAAATATTCTACACGTTTCGTGTAGACATACACAATTCGTGTAAGATCAAATAACAGTTTTCTTCATTTTTCTTCTTCAGTTGTTCTTTGTTGATCCCGTGTTGACGTGTACTGATTTGTCACTTCTCATTTGAACTCTTTTCTTCTTTCATCTTGTACTTTCATTCGGATAAACGTTTCTTGATATAAATCTAGTTAAAACTATCGTTTTATCGTCGTTTCTTCTAACTTTACTCTTTTGTCGTTTTTCTCGTGAAATGCGCATTGAATATCTTTGTAGATGATAAAAACCTATGAAATATAAGTGATATTGCGTTGAATAATATGTATGTTTAGAGCAATATCAAAATACCCCACACTAGAACGTTGCTTGTCCTCAAGCAATTACATCTTTTAACAGAGTTAGAACATTATATATTTTTATTATCGAACATTAGATCACACAACACACACTACACGAAATGAAACACACGCTATATGAAATATATTACACAATACAGTATTTATTGGATCACACGCACACGAAACGAAATTCTGACAACAGAAACAAACATGAAACTCGTGATTAGGGTTTAAAAATTTGGATCCTTAGGGAAAATTGGACCTTGTGAAAATGTTTTATGATTTTATAAAATGTCAGGCTAGTTTTTTACACTAGACACGTTTTCCGATTTTAACCTCAAATTCCGGTTGAGGGTAACTGAAAACCGAAGTCTCAGTCGGCGATTAGCAAGCTATTCGCCCCCATGATTGTAGTATCATGGAACTTGAAGCCAAATGTCCAAAAATAGTTTTACACAAATATAATTCATAAAATAGCATAAGTTTTAGAACAAAATTATATCGTGTCCAAATATCATCGGTGAACCATGAGTTTGCACACCTCAATTTGTTATGGCATATGTATGTTGACCGCGGTCAAACATAGATGCAGTTGATCTTTACGGAGATCATCCATCTGGGGATTAGATTCATTAGTCTTAAAAGCTAATTTGCAATGTGCCCCCCCCATTGTTCGAGACAGATCCATCTCATGGTTAGGATAAGTCTGACCACCAAAAACCCTGTTTGATGCTGAGGTTAGGTGGATTTCCAGCCGATTTTAGGGATGACTTTTCAAGATTTTTCGTCAACCTACAGCTGTTCTGGACTACATCTTCTAACATAAATTAGCAAGTGTGTCAATTCGGAAGACTTTACTTCCTTACGGGATGGATTTGATTCATCCTCTATTACTCGTGATAATGGAATATTCAGGTTTATACATTCTGTAGCAATGATATCTGCAATAAACTTCAAAGAAACATGTGATAAATGGTTCTCAATATAAGGATTTATAAATTCTTGTTATAAATGGTTTTCTTTTATAAGTTTTAAACAAATAAACATATGTATTTTTAATGTTTGGAGACAACAATTTCGGTTTTTACACCTGATCTTTAATTGCTCGTAGTTACCTTAAAAATTGATTAGATATATTTGTTTAAAATTTTTCATAAAAACCAATAACTTAAAAGTTCTCGAGAATTTATATATCTCCACCCCACACTTAAGATTATGTAATGCCCTCATTACATAAAATCAGATAATAATGTATAAATTTGAGAGGACAAAAAGTGTAAAGTATTTGGAACTTCCTTTTGTTAACCGATTTGGATTTTCAAATTGCTTTTCCTATGATTATATCCATCTTTTGTATCACAATGCATATTGGTGTTTCGTATCGTCTAATTGCATTTTCGTCTGTACCTGTCAAAACCATGTTAAAAACACACAAAATATGGGGTTTTAATTCAATCGTACATCACATTTTTACCCCACACTATATTTTCTTGCTAATATATAAAAAAAAATAAAAACATAATAAGTTTCAATACACACCAAAAAATTATGTTATTACAAACTATTTTTTTTTTTTTTTTTTTACTTTTTTCATTTTATATATTTTTTTATATAACTTATAATCAATTAAATTTAAAATATCTTTTATAAATTTATATTTGTAACGGAAATTCGGTTGTTATACCTGATCTTAATACGTTTATAAATTTTTAAATTCAATTTATAAAATTCAATTCATTAAAAGTTAAAGTTTTAATATTTTTCGAAAACAAATTTAAAATAAAATAAAAACACTCTATTTTTGTGTTAAAAAGATTAACATTTTTAAATTTTAAAACAATTATATGAGAAATACAAATAAAAAGGAATTTAAAAAACGAGACACACGAATGGGACTATTTACAATTTGTGAAGTTTATTAGCGAGTCGTTCACGCGACTCCACCCTAATTTTAACTAACGTCGGGGTGATAAACATCACCCTTTTTTACTCCAATAGAACCATTACTGCAACCATTCTTACCACTAATTTTTGATAATAACCAAGAGTCCGAAAATCTTGACTCTTCAACCAGTTTTTTCAACTTATATTTCTCAAGTTTTGATAGGTTTGAAATCAATCTCTCTCTCAAATGTTTATCTTTTTTCGACATAGCATTTCTAATCCTACCATATAACTTCTTCATGGTTTTCTCAACAACACTATCATTGGGCGGTTTACTATCTAGTTTCTCCTCATCACCCTCCCCACACTTAGCTTGTTGACTAATGGGTTTGACATTGTCAACAATATTCACTGAAACTATCGGTGTGGGTGGTGGGTTCATACTAAACTCAGTTTGATAGGTTGCACTCTTGCCTCTATCCTTCAAAACTAGTTTTCCTGTTTTCCAATCTGTTAAAGCACTTGCAGTTGCTAAGAATGGTCTACCTAAAATAATAGGTACAAACTTATCTTCTTTCATGTCTACAACTAAAAAGTCAGCTAGAAACTCAAGTTCACCTGTTTTTACTACTAAGTTTTCAGCAATCCCTATAGGTTTATTAACCGACTGATCAATGAATCTAATGCCTGAATTGGTGGGTTTAAGTTCACCTAAGTTCAAATGCGAGTAAATGGAATACGGCATGAGATTTATACTTGCACCTGAGTCAGCTAATGATCTAAGAATTTCAGATTCATTAAGCTTACAAGGTACTATGAACGGTCCAGGATCACCTAACTTAGGTGGCAATTCATTCTTTTTCACAATAGCAGCACATTCTGCTTTAAGAAACGCAGATGATGCCTGCTCACACACTCCTTCTTTTGCCATCAAATCATTCAAGAATTTCCCATAGTTTGGCATACCTGCAACAACATCAACCAAAGGTATATTTACACAGATATTATCCGTATTTAAAGGCTTACAATGATTCTCCTTTGGTTTTTCGGATGCAAGTGCTTGTGGGTATGGAATGGGTTCTTTATAGTCTTCCACTTTAGGTGCTTGCTTCACCGTATCTTCCGCTTCTTCTTTGATCATCTTCAAATCATCATCAACCCTAAATTCGGAAGGCTCGGTGATTTCCATTTTCTTTACTTCCACATGATTTCCCGACATCAACCTCATCAAATAGTCACCATACTCGGGAGTTATTGCACCAACTCGGATCCCTTCATCTTCACATGTTATACTCTTCACACTTTCAACTCGAATACCATCAATCTCTTGATAAGGAGTGCAATCATCCATCTTGGATAAATCAGAAAATATAAACTCATCACACTCCTCATCATCATCTTCACACCCAAGAGTAAAAATAGGACTATGCTCCGGTGTTTTAAAACTTGCTTCATCCTCACAGAAACTATAAATAGCATTCACTTGTGAATATGCTGGAGCTTGAGGATCCTTCTTCTTTAGTATAACCGGAGGATTACTTGCACTTGGTGTTCTCTCTGCTAGTAACTGTGAGATCCTTCCAACATCTCTTTCTAAAATCTGAATTGTGGCTTGTTGATTTCGGATTTGCTGAGTTTGGAGCTCTGCATTTTGCTCGTGCTTAACCATAAAATCTTTTAAGAGATCTTCTAAACCAGATTTCCTCTCAGGTTGAGGTTGCATAATTGCTAATGGTTGTGGTTGATTGAATGCTAGTGGTTGTGGTTGATTGTGTTGGAAATTATTTTGATAATTTCGTTGAGGTTGATTTCGGTTATTATAACCTGGTGGCGGATTTCTTTGATTTTGATTTGGGAAATTCCGGTTATTTTGGTAACCTGGATTTCCTCCTTGATAGTTATTATTATTTGATCCTGAAGGTCCTCCTACTTGATAGCTGTTTATAGGAGGATATTTTCGGTTGTTTGCTTCTATAGCTGGAAAATCACTGAAGTTCATTTCACCTTTTCGTAAGTATCCTAAGAAATTTTCTTGTTCTTCCATTGTACTTTGATCACAATCTCTAGTAAGATGGGGACCTTGGCACAGTTCACATCCTACTCTGATAGCATGCATTTCCTTGGTTACTTTCTCGATTTGCCTTGCTTGATTTGCTATTTGAACTTTTAAAGAAGCAATTTCATCATTGCTTTCAATACTAGCAACATTTGATGATCTAGAAAATTCTATTTCTTGATGCCAATTATGAGAATGGGAAGCTAAATCAGCAATGATTGTGTGAGCGTCTTCAGGTGTTTTCTTCATGATCGAACCTCCGGCTGCAACATCTATATCTTTTCTAGTTGCAACATTGACTCCTTTATAGAATATTTGGACCTTTTGGAATGTATTCAACCCGTGTTGAGGACATATTCGAAGCATTTTATTGAATCGGGTCCAAGCTTCATAAAGAGTTTCATTAGGCTTTTGTTTAAAGTGATTTATGTCACTTTGTAATTTTGCTGCTTTTGAAGCAGGAAAGAATTCTGACAAAAATTTATCCATCATATCATTCCAGTTTTCAATATAACCTTCTGGTAATGAGTCTAGCCAATCTCTTGCATCATCTTTTAATGACCATGGAAATATTTTTAAACATGCGACATCATCGGTGACATCCTTAATTTTGAATAGTTTGCAAATGCTTACAAACTTACGAAGATGCTCGTTAGCATCCTCATTTGGGGCTCCACCGAATTGACATGTATTAGTTACCATGTGTAAAAATTGACCTTTTATTTCAAAGCCATCACTCATCGTGGGTTGGATGATTGCGTGGCCTTGACCTTTTCTTGTGGCCTTCATTAATGCTTCCATCGTTTGATTTGTATCAGCCATTTCTTCTTCTTCTTTAATAATCGGCTCTATGATTGGTTGAATTATTGGTTCAGAGTCGGATTCTAAGAAAAGTGACTCTAAATTTTTAGCAAGAGATTCTACTTCTTGAGTTCTTAAGCGTTCGTGGAATCTTCTTTCGGGTTCAGGATGTGAAGGAGTTAATTCAGCGTTGGAGGAACGTAAGTTCATACATTAATTTCTATTATGAGATCACTTCACTAAAGGTTTATCTAGGGTTACCTACTTGTTTCTCTTTTTTTTAGTGTTTTTCAGTGTTTTAAAATTACTAGTACTTCCTATTTCTTTTTGTTGCTTTTGTCTTTTATTAATTCTTTGAGGTTTCGGATTAAGTTTAACGAGTTTAGGATTGAACGGATCATACAATTTGGGAAATTGTACAAAGAATTAAAGGATTTATTCAAAAACTTTGAACTTTCTTGGAAATGAATTTCCTCGAGAGGATCGAATAACATAAAAACAATGATAAAAACCCTTAAACAAACAGATTTTCCTTCTGATTTTGCCCACGTTTTGAATAGCCAAAAGATGCAGCAGAGGGGCAGGATCCTTCTATTGACCAATAAAATTGGTGATCCAACAACCCGGTCCACGTACAAATCCAACTACTACTACGAATCAGAAAAATTATCTATTTATTTAACTGCCAAGTCCCCGGCAGCGGCGCCAAAAAGTTGATTTGCGGAAACGTAACCTTTATTTATGAACGGATTTGAGTTGTTTTGTTACACGAATTGATTTATTGTATATGTGGTATTTTATAGATTTTAGGTTGATTTCACACATATATATAGGCAACTAGTCCTATCCGTGTAGTTTAGTTTGTTGGTAAATCCGATTCGTTCCACAGGGAGATGGAGTGTTTAATGGTTTTTAATAGTCTTTGATGTCAAACTTAATTAAAGGGGGTTTTAGATTAGGAATTTATAGTATAACAGTAAAAGAAAATAACTTAACTAATTTACTAAATAAAATAAAATTACAATATGACAAGAATTATCTTAAAATGATACTAAATGAAATTATACTAATTATGATGCATTAATTATGTTACTAAATGGTAATTAGTAAAATAGTAATTTTTAATAGAACTATATATTTAGATTTTTGTTTTAAGCAATTATTATATAAACTTAATTAAATTAACTAAATGACATTTTTGATAAAACTAATACAAATTAAAAGGAAAATTAATTAATTTACTAACTATAAACTAGTTACAATTTATAAACCTATAATAAATACTAATTTTTAAGATTAAAACATGTATTTTAGTATTTTATACTAATTAATACTAATTATATAATAAAAATAACTAATAACCTAAATATATATAATTAATTAATTAAAACCCTAATTTTAACCTACTGGTACTGTAGCCGCGTCGAAGCTTTACACGATTCGTGTGATCATACACGATTCGTGTATGTGTAAAAGTATGTGACAGATTACTGTTACGAAAAATTGATGTTTTTATGTATTTTTTTATATTTTAAAATGGTAATTCGTAAATAATAATGATAATACTTTTATAAGAAATATAAATAAGATAAATGGGAGTGTTTACTTAATTGTGTCACCCCTAGGTCCATGGATTGTTTTAAGTTTTACGCCCTATTTAAAATGTTTTAGTATTGAACTTTACATTTTTCTCTCGAATAAACATAAGGTTACAACTTAACTAAATAAAATCTAATTTTCATCGGATTCTTTTTAGAAAGCTATTATTCCCTAAGTATTTAAATTGAGACCTAGCCTAGTTTTGACCTTCGCCAATACCCAAATTATAATGGTTTCCCTTTTTATAATTTCACCTTCATATAATTTATTGATATCACCCAAACCACCGAAGTTTATTTCTAAATTGGTGTCAATAACTTATCCATAAATTCGTCTAGATCATTTTTAATGTTGAAGCTCAATTTATGTAAATAAAAACAACTTTCGTTATTTAAATTTAATAAATTAAGTGGCAAGGTTTAAATACCTAATTACATAAAAATGGTTCTTTTAACTAGGCTCAATATTAAAAATACTAAAGTTACATTTTTAACTTTTACTAATGGTAACAATCCATTTCACTAGGGGCTCTACATTTAAGCAAACACTGGGGAAATTTAGCTATTCATTACACTAAGGTAGACATAAAAATATAGATATGCAAACATAATAACAACGCTAATTTTAACAGAGTAAACTCACTAAAATATCTTCACTTGCATTAACTTCAAATGGTAGAAAAATTACAATAATAACACCCCTTTCACGCGTACAATAACACCCTTTATCACGAACAATACACCCTTAATATTACAACTATTTTTAACCTTGAACTAATAGAGTAATAAAAATTACAAAATAATAACTTGCGTATAATAATTGTATGAAAATATGTCTCCCTTCAACTCTTGATAGTACTCCGTATTTAAACTGATCCAAGTAGTAGTAGTTGAGGCTTTATTGATTCCTTGCTGTAACTCATTGAGAAAAAGAATTGTTTTAAACTCCAAAAGTAGCCGCCCCTTATCTGATGAATGATTAAATTCGGCCTTACATTACACGATTCGTGTATCAGTACACGATTCGTGTGAGAACAAATATTCTACACGTTTCGTGTAGACATACACGATTCGTGTAAGATCAAATAACAGTTTTCTTCATTTTTCTTCTTCAGTTGTTCTTTGTTGATCCCGTGTTGACGTGTACTGATTTGTCACTTCTCATTTGAACTCTTTTCTTCTTTCATCTTGTACTTTCATTCGGATAAACGTTTCTTGATATAAATCTAGTTAAAACTATCGTTTTATCGTCGTTTCTTCTAACTTTACTCTTTTGTCGTTTTTCTCGTGAAATGCGCATTGAATATCTTTGTAGATGATAAAAACCTATGAAATATAAGTGATATTGCGTTGAATAATATGTATGTTTAGAGCAATATCACTTTCATTGATCAAATGTTGGAAAAATTAGCCGGAAACAGTTACTATTGTTTTCTTGATGGTTTTTCTGGATATTTTCAAATCCCGTTAGCACCCGAAGATCAAGTGAAAACCATGTTCACGTGCCCTTATGGTACTTTTGCTTACAAACGCATGCCATTTGGACTTTGCAACGCCCCTGCGACCTTTCAAAGGTGCATGATGGCGATTTTTCATGACATTATAGAAGAATGCATGGAAGTTTTCATGGATGACTTTTTAGTCTTCGGTGATACTTTTGAATCATGTCTAGTTAATCTTGAACGAATGCTTATTAGATGCGAACAATCAAATCTAGTTCTTAATTGGGAGAAATGCCATTTCATGGTTAAAGAAGGCATCGTTCTTGGTCATAAAATTTCAAAGGAAGGAATTGAAGTGGATAGAGCTAAAGTAGATGTAATTGCTAAACATCCACATCCCACCAATGTTAGAGGAGTTAGGAGTTTTCTAGGGCATGCCGATTTTTACCGACATTTTATAAAAGATTTTTCTAAAATTGCCACTCCTATGAATAAACTCCTAGAAAAGGATGCTCCATTCATCTTTTCAGATGAATGTATCAAATCTTTTAATATTCTTAAAGAAAAACTCACTAATGCGCCGATCATGATAACTCCAAATTGGAGTCTACCGTTTGAACTAATGTGCGATGCAAGTGATTTTGCAATGGGAGCCGTTTTAGGAAAAATGATTGAAAAACGATTTTAACCTATTTATTATGCTAGTAAGACGTTACAAGGAGCATAAACGAATTATACAACTACTGAAAAAGAACTCCTTGCAATTGTCTTTGCTTTTGACAAATTTCGTTCATATCTCGTTCTAGCTAAAACGGTGGTCTATACTGACCATTCTGCTCTTAGATACCTATTTTCGAAACAAGATGCCAAACCAAGATTAATCCGTTGGATTTTACTCTTACAAGAGTTTGATATTGAAATCCGAGATAAAATGGGAGCAGAAAATCTCGCCGCTGATCATCTTTCTCGTCTTGAAAATCCTGAATTAGAAGTTCTAAATGAATCGGCCATACAAGACAACTTTCCTGATGAATATCTATTGAAGATAGATTATAATGAAATTCCATGATTTGCAGACTATGCAAACTACTTAGTATGTGGATTCCTTGAAAAAGGATTATCGTACCAAAAACGAAAGAAATTTTTTAGTGATATAAAACACTATTTCTGGGAAGATCTACATTTGTTTAAAAGTTGTCCCGATGGAATAATACGTCGATGTGTATTCGGGGATTAAGCTAGTCAAATCTTAAACCATTGTCACACAGGACCAACAGGAGGGCATTATGGGCCTCAACTCACCGCAAGAAAAGTTTACGATGCTGGATTCTATTGGCCTACAATTTTCAAAGACGCACACCTTCTTTGCAAATCCTGTGATGCTTGTCAAAGGGCTGGAAAAAGAAGTCAACGTGATGAAGTGCCACAAAATGTCATTCAAGTATGTGAAGTATTTGACATTTGGGGTATTGACTTTATGGGTCCATTTCCAAAATATCATAATAATCTCTACATTCTCGTTGCCATTGATTATGTATCTAAATGGGCGGAATCACAAGCTCTCCCAACTAATGATGCACGAGTTGTAGTCAACTTTTTAAAACATCTTTTTGCAAGGTTTGGAACACCGAAAGCTTTAATAAGTGATCGGGGCACTCATTTTTGTAATAATCAACTTGAGAAAGTCCTCAAAAGATATGGAGTAACTCATAAAATCTCAACCGCTTATCATCCACAAATAAGTGGACAAGTTGAAAATACCAACCGAGCTTTAAAATGTATTCTAGAGAAAACCGTAGGATCAAATCTGAAGGAATGGTCCATGAAATTGGAGGATTCACTCTGGGCTTTTAGAACAGCCTACAAAACTCCAATTGGAACCACACCTTTTAAACTCGTTTACGGAAAAACATGTCATCTTCCAGTAGAAATTGAACACAAAGCATTTTGGGCTTTGAAGACATGTAATCTTGATTTACATGAAGCCAGACATCTACGATTAAGTCAACTAAACGAATTAGAAGAATTAAGACATGAAGCATACGAAAATTCGTTAATCTATAAAGAAAGAACGAAGAAATGGCATGATAAAAGAATCAGAAGTTCAAAAGAATTTAAAGAAGGAGACAGAGTTCTTCTTTTCAATTCAAGATTCAAGCTATTTTCTGGAAAATTGAAATCAATATGGTCTGGACCATTCATAGTCAAAAGAGTTTTCCCATATGGAACAGTAGAGTTAATAAATTCAAATGGGATTGAATTTAAAGTTAATGGTCACAGAGTTAAACATTACATACATGGTCCGATGGAAGTTGACAACGAAGTTAATCATAATTTCAACACCACAGCTAACTAAGTGTGGGGAGATTTGAATCTTTTTGAGAGTAATATGTATTTCTATTAGAGTTAGATGTTCTGTTTTCGTGTAGTTTCCGAAAATGGAATCCGAATGGTCTTTCCCTAGCAGACCCTAAAGAACTAGTCTTCTCCTTCCATTCTGAATTTTTATTTTTTTAGGTTTTACGAGATGAAGAATT
Organism: Rutidosis leptorrhynchoides; assembly: GCF_046630445.1. Taxonomy (NCBI): domain Eukaryota; kingdom Viridiplantae; phylum Streptophyta; class Magnoliopsida; order Asterales; family Asteraceae; genus Rutidosis; species Rutidosis leptorrhynchoides. The sequence goes on from NC_092343.1 coordinate 44,872,835, forward strand.
CCTGTGAACTAAACCATGGTCTAATGCTACACGCTTTGATTACTAAACGTAATAATGACACACTCCCGAGTGACCTGGTATCAGTAATAAGAGCCAAATTGGACGGAGTAAGAAAAGAACTCAGAAACGATCATAATAAGTTACATTTTGGTAAAGGAAAATCATAATCCGCAGCGAAAAGAAGAGCACGACACCTTGAAAGATGTCACAAATGCGGAAAATGGTCACACGAAGGAAAATGCTCGACGAATCAAACATATTCCAATACCGAGTTCGTTACTTTATGCAGAGAAGGACCTTTCATATGTTTCGAAGAAAAATCATTGAATGCTCGAGGTTATGCCTACGTAGCTATGGAAAACCAATTAGTCCGACAATCTTATGAGTGGGCTAAAGCAGGTCACTGAGAATTCTATCTCACAGATAAGTATGTACAGTTTTTATTTTTATTTTATTGCTTTTAACCTTTTGATAATAAACGTTGAATCGTTCGCTATAAAGTATTAAATTAGTATTCAATAAAATTAGGTTTTGCGACCGAAATTATTGATAACATACAATAATTTATTACATCACTGTGAAATTTACCGTTTATTCTTAAGGTATAAATATCTTTAATCAATCAACCCAAAATATTTCAGAAATTCTTTAGGAGTAAAACTAGGTCGTTGAGCCGAAATTACTTTACCGAAAAGAGAGGCGTATATTTTTGATAATATTTGATTGATTAAAGTGGGATAAAAGACCAAAAAGATTTTTAATTTTAATTTTTACTTTGTTTTTAAAATTGATATATTAATATTAAATTAATATTGTAAACTTTTTTAAATCAATATATTTAAGTTTGTAAATATTTGAAAATTTTATGTTTTTAATATAAGTTTGTATGTATAAAAACAAAATTATAATATAAATTTGGTGTGAATTTTTAAAATTTTAATAATATGAATTTTTAATTTTATGCATTTTAAATATAAGTTTGGCGTGAATTTAAAAACAAAAATTTACTTTATTTCACTAAGATAAAAATATGATTTTTAAAATTCGTCGTGAGTTGAAAACTAGGTCATTGAACCGAAATTGCTCTACCCAAGGGAGGGACGAGAACTTTTATTATCATTATTTTTAATCTTATTGAACTAAAGTATGCCAATAACATTTAAAAAAACCCAAAAATCTTTGCTTTTAAAACGACGCTTAAAAAGTAACAAATTTTAAAACTTTGTTGAGAGACGGACTAGGACAACGATCCGAAACACCCTCACTCCTAAAAAGAAACAAATTTTTAAAATTTTATTTATTTATGTTTTATTAGTATAAGGTTTTTATATTAAAAAAAAATTAAAAAAGCAAAAAGCAACTGTACCCGGACCCCATGCGATCACATGGGATTTGGCCTTCAGAGCCATGCGATCGCATGGAGCTGGAAAAATGGTCAGGAACAAAAAGGCCACGAGTTCTGCTCTCTGTATCACTTCCATACTCACACACACACGAACATACACACACAAACACCCCTAATTTCATCAATTTTTTACCAAAATCAACCCAATTTCTCGCTATAATCCGCTCTAATCATGAAATTGTTCAGAAGCTTTTCAAAGAAGGTAAAAATTACACCCCTAATCTCTTAAATTTTCTAGTTTTTGTAATATTTATTAATATTTTACCTAATTTGATTTTGTTAATTTCTAGTGTAATTAGAGTTAAATTGTTAGTATTTTATGCATGTATAACCTAGATTGATGCTATTTAACATGATTTGAAGCCAAAAACTTCAAAATTTTTAGAAATCTAGGGTTTGTGTTCTTGAGCAATTTAGGGCTTTTTGATATAAACAGGTTATGGCCGATTTTCGTCATGAATTATTGCTAAATTAAGTAGTGTAACATGTTTAGGTAGCTAAATGATCCAAACTTTGATCCTAAATATGATTTTTGAGAATTAAAGTGGACTTTTCAGGTATAAAATTCATGAACTTGATTAAATTGATATAAATGCCATTTGAAACTTATTTAATTGCTAGTAATGGTTGTTTTAACATGTTATTTGAGTTGAATGCTTATGAACTTTGTAAACATTTTCATATATGCTTATTTGAAAAAGTGTAGAATTGTAAAAATTGTGAAAATGCGTATAAGATTAATTTTGATTAAACTTGTTATTGTAATTGTGTTAATTTGTTATTTTGCTAACACTAATGCATATTTGGATGTACAAATTTTGTGTTTAATGTGTTTTGCAGAGATTTACTAATACTGATGGTGCATCATCATCATCTAGACAACCTGCTCCAGAACCTGAACCAGAAATGCAATATGAACCTGAACAAGAACCACAATAGGAACAACAACAGCAACCTGATCAACACGTACCTTATTATGATCCGCTACAATTTTTTGATGCCTTTATAGTATTTCCGATGCATCCGTCAGTAGAATACCCAACGATTCCTGAACACACGTTGCATCCTAATCTGAGATTTGATAGAAGCTGGAGAGATTACCCGACATATCAAAGTAACAAATTCAAACTGATACCGAAAAATGTAGAAGTTCCGAGGGTAATCGATTGGGAGCCTTTAGAAAGGGTCCAACTAGTTAACTCAGTTAGGGAGCATCTGATCCAAAGGTATGGCAGTTCTTCTTTTTCCGGTTGGGAACGTTTATTCACCATTCGTAGACCTGTATATAAGGAATGGTGTATTGAGCTTATGAGTACTATAGCGTTAAATGCAGATGTAGATAGATTAGATGATAAAAGTTTTCTTAGATTTATACTTGGCCGTAGGATGTACAGGATGTCCATGCTGGACATGGCCAGGGCTTTGCAGATATATACTCCTGGTGAATTACTACTACCCGATTGTATGAATTTGATTTATCGTGGTGAAAGGGTAGATAGGAATTTTGACGCGAACGCCGTCTGGAGGCGTATGTCAGGTTATAATGTTTTTACGCTGGGAGAAAAACACTCCTACTTACATATTAACAAAGCCAAGCTTCGTATAATTCATAGATTTTTGGCTAACTCGATTACACAGAGAGGTCACAATAAGGAGAAAATGACGTTACATGATTTATTTTACCTAAAGTGTATTCGAGACCTAAGAGGCTTTGTTAATATCCCTTACTGTGTTGGTTTTTATTTATCTAAGATGGTGGAAGGAATACAGGAAGGGGGAATAATAGGAGCAGGTATTTTTGTTACTCTCATTGGAGAGTATTTGGGTGTAGATAGGGATCAAGGAGGTCCACTTTTGGTATGTAGGGAACAGGTTGAGCCTTTAGAATTGAGGGTCTATCAGGGTGCTAAGGTATTGAAAAGTAGACGCAATCAGGCAATACCATATGTTGGTAGTTATTCTCAGGTAGAGAGAGGTTCAGATGAGGAAATGGAGGAAGCGGATGACATTAGGGATGTCATTATGGAGGCTATGACTGACGTCTATCAGCGTGTAGATGAGGTAGATATGACAAACGGGGAGAGATTTAGTCGGATAGAGCAGTGGCAAGCCCGGAATGTTTACGAGCATTCCAGGCAAAGACAGCATGATAGATGGGACTAGCATCAACGTCAGATCATGAGCTGGCTGTCACCTCAGGATCACTACGTACCGACCCGACCTGCTTACTATCCTCCACACCAGCCCGAGATGAGACCACCATATACTCTCTACGACCCTAACCAGGCCTACCAGTACACCTATCACCAACCATGGAACCCGGACGACGACATGAACTAGAACTCCTATCCAGAGTGATATAGTTCCTGTTGGTGATTTTTATGATTTTTATCTTTTTATTATTTTTATTTATTTATGTTTAAACATATGATATTGTGATACATTAATGTATTGTTTAATATTTTTATTATTTTTACTAATATTTCATATTTGATTTGAAAGTGGGATTTTAAGTCCCATTTCAAATTACCATGCATGTTTATATTTGTATTGTATGTATTTTATTTCATATACACAACAGGGTAAAACAGCGCATTTTTAAAGACTGGCATTAAGTTCAGCAAAAGCTACTAATTTTGACGACAAAACGAAAAACAAATGTGATGTAACAACAAGACGGAATGAACAAATGATGTGCACCATTTATCATTCAACAAACAAATGCCAATATGTTTGGAAACTTTGGTAAAATTTAATCATTTTTCTACGCTAATCACCCTCAATAATTTAAAATTGTTACTGATTTCTTGCAAATGAGGGCATTGCAAGATCTTAAGTGTGGGATGGGGTTAAATTCTTTCGAATTTTTAAAATTTTTTGACTTAAACACTTGGTTACCATTAAAAATACTAGTAACGCAGTAGTTGTATTAGAATCTGGTGCTCTCTGATAATAAAGAACAGTCCTAGTCTTATATACTGACTATCAATTCTAGTAAAAATTTTCAAAATTTTCAATTAAATAAACTTAAAATCATGTTTATATATATTTATGAACGATAAAAGTAGGTGTTAATACCAAAATTATTGTTACCTCGGAAAGGACATAAATTGAGAAACAACCCAAAATGTTAGAATTCATTTAAAATAGAATAGAGGACAATAAAAAGGCAAAGAAAATAAAAGCCAAGTGTGGAAAAAATTCACCAAGTTATTTAAAACATATATCACATATTTTTATACAAATAATTGAAGATACTTTTGTTTTGGACAATATTAATCAGTTTTACCCAGTAAATTATAATATATTTGAAAGAAAAGATGGATCTACACGATGAATCAATTCCATCATTAAAAGGAAGTAAAATCTTCAGAAAAAGACACGCGCTTCTTGATTTAGGTCAGGAAATTGTTGTCCAGACCAGTTGTAGAGTCTACGAAAAACCTTGAAAAGTTTTCTCAAAAATTAGCTGGAAATCCACGGACCTCAGCATCAAACAGGGTCGCCAAGTGGTCAGACTTATCCTAACCATGAGAGGATCTGACTCGTAAAATGGGGAGGGCGCCGTGCAAATTAGCTTGATAAGACTAATGAATCAGACCCCCAGAAAGGATAATCTCCTTGAAAGATTAAAAATCAGCTTTTAAGCCTGATATTACTCAATCCTAAAGATTGACTTTTAAAGATTGAGAATTCAAACTCATGGAATTCGATGATATCTAAACTCGAGCTTGAACGAGAAAATATTTTGATCAAAATTACAAACCGATTTGTTTTCTGAAAACCCTGTTTTCAATGCGTTCATTACCATTGAACGTAAAATCCTAGGAATTCACCTGGAATTCATTAGGTCACCTGGACCAAATCGGGTGTCAACCATAAGAACAATGGTTGCATAGCATGGTCAAAGACAGGACCTTGTGCCAGACCGAAAAACCATAAGGGTGAGCTTTACTATTGCTCCTACCAAGGATAGTAATTGCATCCGACACGTTATAGACCATAATTAAAAGAATGTCAGGGGACATTGTCTCAACAGTTGCTTGTTCAACGGTTTCCTTTACAACCGGACGGTAGTTTATCGAAAGGTAATATACGGAGCAAGTATACTGGACGTGTTGCTTTCCTAATACAAGGTTAGTAAGTGGGTGACACAAAACCATAAGTTTTGAGCTAAAATTTTCAAATCTGAAACCCACCAAACCCACAAAAACAATTTGCAAACACCGGTGAAGGGTTATTCCGGAAAACTTACATAGGGTAAAAGCTAGATTTAATTTTCAAAAAGATCAAATGTTTTCATAAAGATCTAATTTCCTAAAGGATCTAAATTTTTATAGTCATGTGGGACTGTAAACCACATCGTTACTACCATTGTTTATACCGCCGTATAGAAATCACTGTTGTACAAAGTGTGAAGAATAAAGAAGTGATTCTAATATTTTTATTTCAAGACTATATTGCTTGAGGACAAGCAACGCTCAAGTGTGGGAATATTTGATAATGCTAAAAACGAACATATATTTCATAGCATTATCCCTCAAGAAAGACAAGCTTTTAGTTGCAATTGTTCTATTTACAAGTAATATTCGTTTAAATAATAAAAGGTGAAGACAAAAGACAGATTCGACGAATTGAAGACGCAAACGACCAAAAAGCTCAAAAGTACAAAGTACAATCAAAGTGGTTCAAATTATTGATAAGAAACGTCTCAAAATTACAAGAGTACAAGTCGCAAAACGCAAAATACAAGATATTAAATTGTACGCAAGGTCTTTCGAAAAACTGGAACCGGGACCAGAGTCAACTCTCAACGCTCGACGCAACGGACTAAAAATTACAAGTCAACTATGCACATGAATATAATATAATATATAATTAATTCTTAAAATTATATATATATATATTATATTATTATATAAAACCGTCGGCAAGAAGAAAACAACCAAAGTTGAGCTGTCCCAGCTGGCCATGCGATCGCATGGCTTTGAAGAAGGATTTCCATGCGGTCGCATGACCCAAAAAGTCAGGCCACACCCCTATAAATTCGCAGTTTGGTGATCGAATATATATCTTTTTCTCTATCTCTCTCATGTATATATATATATATATATATATATATATATATATATATATATATATATATTATAATTTTAATTTTAAATTCTAATAATAAGGGTATGTTAGCGAATGTTGTAAGGGTGTAAGTAGAAATTCTGTCCGTGTAACGCTGCGCTATTTTTAATTATTGTAAGTTATGTTCAACCTTTTTAAATTAATGTCTCGTAGCTAAGTTATTATTATGCTTATTTAATTCCGAAGTAATCGTGATGTTGGGCTAAATATTAAAATTGAGTAATTGGGCTTTGGACCATAATTGGGGTTTGGATAAAAGAATGACACTTGTAGAAATTAGACTATGGGCTATTAATGGGCTTTATATTAAATTAACGATACCTCGTTGATTTAATATATAGACTTATAATTTGACGTATTTATATATAACCACATACGCTTGACTGGGTACGGTGGGCGGGATATCTATAAATACCAATAATTGTTCATTTTACCGGACACGGAACTGGATTAATAGTTAATAGACTTGTTGAAACAGGGGTGGATTACATTCTAGGGTGATTGATGTAATTGTTAACAAAGTAGTAAAACCTTGGTTTACACGCAGTCGATAACCTGGTGTATTTATTAAACAAAGTATTAAGACCTTGTTACAATTCGAATCCCCAATTAGTTGGAATATTTGACTTCGGGAATAAGAATAATTTGACGAAGACTTCAACATTTTATGATTATGACTGATGGACTATTATGGACAAATCCTTATGGACATATCAAATAATCCAGGACAAAGGACAATTAACCCATGGTACTAAACTAAAAACAACACGTCGAACATCATGATTACGGAAGTTTAAATAAGCATAATTCCTTTATTTCATATTTAATTTCCTTTATTTCATATTTAATTGCACTTTTAATTATCGCACTTTTATTTATTGTCATTTTAATTATCGTACTTTTTAATTATCGCAATTTTATTTACCGCAATTTTATTTATCGCATTTTTATTTATCGCAATTTCATTATCGTTATTTACTTTACGCTTTAAATTAAGTCTTTTATATATTTAATAGTTTACATTAGGTTTTAACTGCGACTAAAGTTTTAAAATCGACAAACCGGTCATTAAACGGTAAAAAATCCCCTTTTATAATAATAATACTACTTATATATATTTTTGTATTTTTACAATCATAAGTTAAAAATATAGCGTTAAACTTGGCTAAGTCTCCTTGTGGAACGAACTTGACTTACTAAAAACTACACCACTGTACGATTAGGTACACTGCCTATAAGTGTTGTAGCAAGGTTTAGGTATATCATCGTATACGAGTAGGATGGTTGAAGTGGAGGGCAGCGAAAGCGGTGTTGTGTGACAAGAAGGTACCCCTTAAATTGAAAGGGAAATTTTTCAAGGTCGCAATCAGACCGGCCATGTTGTACGGCTCAGAGTGTTGGCCAATGACGAAAGCCCAAGAGAGGAGGATGGAGGTGGAAGAAATGAGGATGCTTAGGTGGACGTGTGGCAAGACCATGCAAGATATGATACCAAATGGAGTTTTTAGAGAGAACTTGGAAGTTGGGAATATAACCAACAAGTTGAGGGAAGGACGACTTAGATGGTTCGGGCATGTTATGAGGCACCCACTTTTAGCCCCGGTTAGGAGAGTCGAGACCCTCATTGTTGGGGGCGTAAGGAGAAGGGGTAGACCCAAACGTAGGTTGGAGGATAGATTGAAGCTTGACATGAAGGAGCTCTTATTGACCGAGGACATGACTTCTGATAGGAATTTGTGGAGGAGTAGAATTAGAATAGATGACTAGGTTCTACATGGTGTTTATTTATCTTATATATTTATATTATATTTCTTGCCTACTTGCTTGTGTGCACTTCATATATGTTTTTTTTTCGTGGGACTTTACATATTGGCTGGACATGTTTTATGGATATATAATATATCTATACTTATTGTAGCATATTCACATGCTTTATTGCACTATATGGTTACATGTTTGTATTACATTATATAGCAATTAATTTATACGTACTTACATATCACATATTTTTATGCTAACATAGCATACTTATTTGTCTATGCCTACATAGTACACCATCTATTTTATACTGCATATTATACTACATGCTTCTTACCAACATGTTTACGTATACTTATTGTACTTACATGACTTGTTATACTTGCATATTTGACACTCACATATTTTAATTATATGTTATATTACTCAATATTGTTATATGCTTTATTTACCTATATATATCGTATTGGAGTATACATTATTCATGGTAAAGCTTCTATTTTGCCAACTTTACTTGTATATTTTTACTTCACATATCGAATTTCATGGTTCTTTCTGGTCGGAGGTCCCTAGGAAGCAGCCTCTCTGCTCTACAGAATAGGGAGGGACGACTTCCTCTACCTAGGGACCGATAGGTATCCTGGGTAGAAGAATGACTTCCCTTTTACTTTAGGGTAGAGGAAAGGACTGCCTACATCTAACCTCCCCTATACTCCACTTTAGTGGAATTGGGTATTGTTGTTGTTGTTGTTGTTGTTGTAGGACGGTACTTCTCGTTCATCAATTGCTTGAATGCCGACCACGGTAGTGCGTAAGCAGCATTTTGTCCTACTTGTTCAAGATAGGTGTTTCACCACGTTAACGCAGTACCTGTGAAGGTAAGCGTAGCGTACTTAACTTTGTCCTCTTCAGTACACTTACTTATGGCAAACACCGATTCGACTTTATCGGTCCACCGTTTCAATCCAATTGGTCCTTCGGTTCCATCAAATTCCAAAGGTTTGCAGGCAGTGAATTCTTTGTAGGAGCATCCTACACGATTTCTTACGCCGTTAGCTGCATTGCTAGATTTAGAGTTATTGTTGGTATGTAGCGCAGCCTGTACTGCGGCTATGTTTGCAGCAAGAAAGGTACGAAATTCCTCTTCGCTCATATTCATGGTGTGTCGAGTAGTCGGTGCCATTTCCAGAAACAAGTCATGCATTCTGGTTTTACTAAGACGACTTTCCATCCTTGGTCTTATGGAAAATAACCGTTATGACCATTGGCTAGGCATCATGTTTTAATGTCGTCAAAAGGATGAGGGTTTCGTAATGTCCAACAGCCCCGTAATAATCTAAAAACCTTATTTCTCACCCCAACTACTGAATCCGTCACTTGTGGGAAGGTTTTATTTAAAAGTTGCAATCCGATGTTCTTTTTCTCACTTTGGTAAGAAGCGAACATCACTAACCCGTAAGCATAACATGCTTCTTTATGTTGCATGTTAGAAGCTCTTTCTAATTCACGAAATCCTATGTTGGGATATGTTGAGTCAAAATAGGTTCTTAACCCGTAGCGTAAAATTGCATTTGGGTTCCCCGCATTTAACGCTTTAAAGAAAACACGGCTTAACTTAGGGTCTCCCCAATGTGATATACCCCACCTATCAAAGGAAAGCCTTTTATAAACTAAGGCATTTCTGGAAAGTCTTTCAAATGTTTGACAAGTTAATTTTGCCATAATTAATTGTGCTGATGAATTTCGACCGACTCTAGACAAGATTTCCTCAATCATATCCTCTGGTAGATCTTCTAAAATATTCGGTTGTCTACCCTTAACGTCCATTTTGTTTTTATACTGTAAAATAGACAAGGATTAGATTCGTAAAAGATAATTAACAAATAATACAAGCAATTTTTACATAGAACATAAAAGTACAAGCACACTACAATACATATAATACACAACATGATTATAACCCTCTAATTTGAATCACTGGTTTCTTCTTCTTCGGACTTGGTTCGTTTTCCTAATTTTCTAGGAATATATGGTGTTCCTCTAATACGAGCCGTCGTTTTCGATAATGGATTAGAAAAACCTAGTGGTTTAGAGGTTCCCGGGTCATTGTTACATTTTAGGAAATACGGATGTTGCCGATACATATAAAGTTCATCGGGGTTGGAATCGGGTTTCTCTATTTTTATACCTTTTCCCTTATTATTTTCTTTTGCTTTATTAAATTGGGTCGAGGTAATTTCTATAACATCATCAGAATCCTCATCGGGATCCGATTCATCGAAAAATTGATATTCTTCCCAATATTTTGCTTCCTCGGCGGAAACACCATTGACCATTATTAACTTTGGTCCGTTGGTTGAGGATTTTCCTTTATTTAATCGATTTACTATAGGAATAAATATTTCTTCCTCCGAAACCTCTTCTTCTTCCGGTTCCTCCTCTTCCGGTTCCTCTTCTTCCAGTTCCTCCTCTTCCGGTTCCTCTTCTTTCGGTTCCTCTTCGGGAATTTGTGAATCTTCCCAAAATATATTCGACTCTTCATTATTTTTAGGTGAATCGATGGGATTTATACTAGTGGTAGACATCTATCACACAATATCAAACACATTAAGAGGTTAATATATCACATAATATTTACATGTTAATAATATATAGTTTCCAACAAAAGTGTTAAACAATCATTTTTTAAAGAAAACACGTTCGAAGTCCAGACTCACTAATGTATCCTAACAAACTCGATAAGACACACTAATTCAAATTTCTGGTTCTCTAAGACCAACGCTCTGATACCAACTGAAATTTCCCGTTCATATTGATTATAAACGTTCCATATTAATTGATTTCGTTGCGAGGTTTTGACCTCTATATGAGACGTTTTTCAAAGACTGCATTCATTTTTAAAATAACCATAACCTTTATTTTATCTATAAAGGTTTAAAAAGCATTACGTAGATTATCAAATAATGATAATCTAAAATATACCGTTTACACACGACCATTACATAATGGTTTACAATAAGAATATATTACATCAAAAATAAGTTTCTTGAATGCAGTTTTTACATAATATCATACAAGCATGGACTCCAAATCTTGTCCTTATTTTAGTATGCAACAGCGGAAGCTCTTAATAATCACCTGAGAATAAACATGCTTAAAACGTCAACAAAAATGTTGGTGAGTTATAGGTTTAACCTATATATTATCAAATCATAATAATAGACCACAAGATTTCATATTTCAATATACATCCCATACATAGAGATAAAAATCATTCATATGGTGAACACCTGGTAACCGACATTAAGATGCATATAAGAATATCCCCTATCATTCTGGGAAATCCTTCGGACATGATAAAAACGAATTCGAAGTACTAAAGCATCTGGTACTTTAGATGGGGTTCGTTAGGCACAATAGATCTATCTTTAGGATTCGCGTCAATTAGTAGATCGTTTTACTAATTCTTAGGCTACCAAGCAAAAGGGGCATATTTGGCTTCGATCATTCACCCATATAATGTATTTTCATTTACGTGTGTCTATTTCGTAAAATATTTATAAAACTGCATGTATTCTCATCCCAAAATATTAGATTTTAAAAGTGAGACTATAACTCACTTTCACAGATTTTTACTTCGTCGGGAAGTAAGACTTGGCCACTAGTCGATTCACGAACCTATAACTGTGATGACCCGGGAAGTTTCGACCAAATTTAAACTTTAATCTTTATACGATTCCGACACGATAAGCAAAGTCTGTAATATTGAAGTCTCAAAAACTTTGAACGGTGTTCATGTATACATTGACCTTGACTAATCCCGACGATTCACGAACTAATGTGTAAATAATTATGTGAATATATATACATAAGATAATAAAATAGTTATAAAACTGAAAACTATATATAAAGATATATAATTTCTCTAAACAATTATTAGGTATATGAGATTGTATATAAAAAGTCTAAATATCATATGTTATTATAGATTAGTGAATATTGTATAACATACAATATTAATAGATTAAATGAGGTTACAAGTTAAAAATATAATTATTATACAAAAATTATTAACATTACTTCATTAAGATTATTAATGTTAATATTAACATCGGTATTATTAATATTAATATATTATAAATATGGAAGTTGATATATTTAAATTGTTATAAAATTATTATTACTAATATTATTATTGTCATCATTAATATAACTATTATTACACTTAGTAACAAGATTATGATTTTGGTCATTATTATTATCTTTATATTCATTATTATTATTATAGTTATCATAAAAATAAATACAAATTTATTAATATTATCAGTAATAATATTATTATCAATGTTAAAATTACTATTTTGATTTTTACTATTAGTGTCAGTATTATTATTATAATTAATATTGAGAGTAATATTATTATTGTAGTTATATATATAAGATTAATTATGATACATAAATTTAGATATATATACAGATATATACATAATAAATATATAAAAACAGATAAATATATATATATATAGATACTGAATTATACAGATACGTTTATGATATATATATATATATATATATATATATATATATATATATATATATATATATATATACAGGATATTAATACTTAATAATATCATTATGTGTATTAATACATAAAAATCAAAAATCAGAAAAAGGGATTTGGATTTAGATGAACGTACCCATTAATCTGTACATATTTTTGTTTCTATCTTCAAGTTGTTACAAATAAAAATCAGAAATCGTACCTTCTGTTTCCTGTCACTTTCTATTTTATTTTTTCTTTAAACTTCCTGTTCCTGATGGAAGAAACTGTCGACACAATTGCACTACAAAACAATTGAAATTGATTTCCTACTGTTATATGAATCTTTCACTAACACATTATACATATAAACACTGTTATTGGTGAATGGAAGAGGGAGAAATAAAACAGATAAAACCCGGTACCCCTGTTCTTATGCCATTTTACAAAAAGCTTGATTTTAAAACGATTATCAAAATGTAAAAATGCAGATAGGATAGAAATCCTCTGGTGAAGAGTTCTGCAAAATTTCAAAACTCAATTTCTAATATCGACTTCAAATTTTGGGAGTCAAACTTTTATTTTCAAAAGTCAACTTTTGTTCTTAAGTCAAATTCGAGTGTTCTGTTTCGATTTGAGTTAAATTAGTGTTTCTAATAGTTTCTAGCATTGATTTGTAGTATGTTTCGTGTTAGAAATTTTGTCTAAAACGTTATCAAATCGTTAATCAATTTTTTTTTTAAAAACTGTCGTGACACAGCAGCAGCTCATATGCTGTTAATTTTTTTTTTATATAAATACTGGACGTTTAATTGTTATTATTATTTAGATGTATTTATGTTTTTTTCTGTGAATGATTAACCTGTAAATCGATTTTCAATTTTAAAAGAGGAAGAAGAAGATGAACCGAAGGGAAGGGTTATATAAATATTCGAGTGGTATTAAATCAGGAAAGACATAGACAGAAGAGTGGTCATAGGTGTGTCGGGTATGCAAGAGGTCACGGGTTCAAACCTCGTCCTGGACAAATTCTTTTTAGAACGATTTTTCAAAGGGTATACATTCCTATTTTACTTTCTAATTATTATTATTGTTAATATTTATTGTTAATATTAATTATTATTATTATTTTGATCATTAGTAATGTTGTTATTATTATTATTAGTATTATAATTAATAATATTGTTATTGTTATTACAAATACAAGTATTAATTATCATCATCTTATTATTATAATTATTGTTACAAATTTGAATATTATTATTATTATTGTTAAGGTAATTATTATGACTACTATCATACTAAAATGCATTAAATATTAGTAATATCATTATAATTACAATTATTAGTATCATTATTATCATTTTTATAAGTATTATTATTATTATTAAGGATATTGTTATTATTAATATATCATCCTTAATATTGTTATGATTATCATTGTTATCCTTACCATTATCATTAAAGGTATTATCACTAAAATGTTAGAATTATCATTGTTATTGGTATATGTATTATTAATATTACTAAGATTAGAATTATTAATATTATTATTATCAAAATAAAAATAGTACAAACTATTAGTTTTCTTTAATATTAATATTAATATTAATATCATTATTATTAATAGAATTCTCATTTAACAATAATATTAGTATTACCATTATAATGACTATTTAAAAATTCTATTAAAACTATCATTATTATTATTATCCTTAATCCAGTAATATTACAATTATTATTTTTTTTGCAAACAAAAGATAATAAACATTATAATACGTTAGAAGTATTAATAAAAATCATATATAAATATTAACCATAATATATAACTAAATATATATAAAAAAATTTTGATTACGATTACATGCTTTAATATATATATACAAATGATATAGGTTCGTGAATCCGAGGTCAACCCTGCATTGAACAGTAATCCCTTTTTAAATGCTTTCGCAATATATATTTTGGGACTGAGAATACATGCGCTGCTTTTATATCTGTTTTACGAAATAGACACAAGTACTTAAAACTACATTCTATGGCTGGATTATTAAATCGAATATGCCCCTTTTTATTAAGTCTGGTAATCTAAGAATTAGGGAACAGACACCCTAATTGACGCGAACTCTAAAGATAGATCTATCGGGCCCAACAAGCCCCATCCAAAGTACCAGATGCTTTAGTACTTCGAAATTTATATCATGTCCGAAGGAGGATCCCGGAATGATGGGGATATTTTTATATGCATATTGTGAATGTCGGTTACCAGGTGTTCAATCCATATGAATGATATTTTTGTCTCTATGCATGGGACGTATGTTTATGAGAAATGGAAATATGAAATCTTGTGGTCTATTAAAATTATGAAATGATTATTTATGATAAACTAATGAACTCACCAACCTTTTGGTTGACACTTGAAAGTATGTTTATTCTCAGGTATGAAAGAAATCTTTCGCTGTGCATTTGCTCATTTTAGAGATATTACTTGGAGTCATTCATGACATATTTCAATAGACGTTGCATTTGAGTCGTTGCATTCATCAAGATTAGTATTAAGTCAATTTTAGTTAGACTCATTATGAAATGATATGCATGTCGTCAACTTCCGATGTAATGAAAGATTGTCTTTTCAAAAACGAATGCAATATTTGTAAAATGTAACATATAGAGGTCAAGTACCTCGCGATGTAATCAACTGTTGTGAATCGTTTATAATCGATATGGACTTCGTCCGGATGGATTAGGACGGGTCTCTACAATAACAAATATGTACATATATATCAAAGTATGTTCAAAATATATTTACAACGCTTTTAATACATTTTGATGTTTTAAGTTTATTAAGTCAGATGTCCTCGTTAGTAACCTACAACTAGTTGTCCATAGTTAGATGTACAGAAATAAATTGATATATATTATCTTGAATCAATCCACGACCCAGTGTATATACGTCTCAGGCTAGATCACAACTCAAAGTATATATATTTTTGGAATCAACCTCAACCCTGTATAGCTAACTCCAACATTACTGCATATAGAGTGTCTATGGTTGTTCCAAATAATATATATAGATGGGTCGATATGATATGTCAAAACATTTGCATACGTGTCTATGGTATCCCAAGATTACATAATATATTAGAATACATGTATAATACAATGTAAGTTAGCTAGGATATGATTAATATAAATTTGTAACCATATTTCCCGTAGCTACAACAATCAAAAAATATCCAATCTTGTTTTACCCATAACTTCTTCGTTTTAAATCCGTTTTGAGTGAATCAAATAGCTATGGTTTCATATTGAACTCTATTTTATGAATCTAAACAGAAAAATTATAGGTTTATAGTCGGAAATATAAGTTAAAAGTCGTTTTTATAAGAGGTAGTCATTTCAGTCGAAAGAACGACGTCTTGATGACCATTTTGAAAAACATACTTTCACTTTGAGTTTAACCATGATTTTTGGATATAGTTTCATGTTCATAAAAAAAATCATTTTCCCAGAAGAACAACTTTTAAATCAAAGTTTATCATAGTTTTTAATTATCAAACCTAAAACAGCCCGCGGTGTTACTATGACGGCGTATGTCCGGTTTTACGGTGGTTTTGTGTTTCCAGGTTTTAAATCATTAAGTTAGAATATTATATAGATATAGAACATGTGTTTAGTTGATTTTAAAAGTCAAGTTAGAAGGATTAACTTTTGTTTGCGAACAAGTTTAGAATTAACTAAACTATGTTCTAGTGATTTCAAGTTTAAACCTTCGAATAAGGTAGTTTTATATATATGAATCGAATGATATTATAAACATAATAACTACCTCAGGTTTTGCGGATAAACCTACTGGAAATGAGAAAAATAGATCTAGCTTCAAAGGATCCTTGGATGGCTTGAAATTTCTTGAAGCAGAATCATGACACGAAAACAAGTTCAAGTAAGATTTCCACTCGAAATAAGATTGTTATAGTTATAGAAATTGAATCAAAGTTTGAATATGAGTATTACCTTGTATTAGAAAGATATCTTACTATAAATAAGAAAGATTTCTTGAGGTTGGATGATCACTTTACAAGATTGGAAGTAAGCTAGCAAACTTGGAAGTATTCTTGATTTTATGAAACTAGAACTTATAGAATTTATGAAGAACACTTAGAACTTGAAGATAGAACTTGAGAGAGATCAATTAGATGAAGAAAATTGAAGAATGAAACTATTTGTAGGTGTTTTTGGTCGTTGGTATATGGATTAGATATAAAGGATGTGTAATTTCGTTTACTTGTAAATAAGTCATGAATGATTACTAATATTTTTGTAATTTTATGAGATATTTCATGCTAGTTACCAAATGATGGTTCCCACATGTGTTAGGTGACTCAAATGGGCTGCTAAGAGCTGATCATTAGAGTGTATATACCAATAGTACATACATCTAAAAGCTGTGTATTGTACGAGTACGAATACGGGTGCATACGAGTAGAATTGTTGATGAAACTGAACGAGGATGTAATTGTAAGCATTTTTGTTAAGTAGAAGTATTTTGATAAGTGTCTTGAAGTCTTTCAAAAGTGTATGAATACATATTAAAACACTACATGTATATACGTTTTAACTGAGTCGTTAAGTCATCGTTAGTCGTTACATGTAAATGTTGATTTGAAACCTTTAAGTTAACGATCTTGTTAAATGTTGTTAACCCAATTTTTATTATATCTAATGAGATGTTAAATTATTATATTATCATGATATTATGATATATTAATATATCTTAATATGATATATATACATTTAAATGTCGTTACAACGATAATCGTTACATATATGTCTCGTTTCGAAATCCTTAAGTTAGTAGTCTTGTTTTTACATATGTAGTTCATTGTTAATATACAAAATGACATGTTTACTTATCATTTATCATGATTAAACATAGTGTAACAATATCTTAATATGATTCATATATAATTAGTAAGACGTTGTTATAACGATAATCGTTATATATATATCGTTTCGAGTTTCTTAATTCAATAAACTCAATTTTATGTATATAACTCATTGTTAAAATACCTAATGAGATACTTACTTATCATAATATCATTGTAATTATATTTATAATCATATATATGTCATCATATAGTTTTTACAAGTTTTAACGTTCGTGAATCACCGGTCAACTTGGGTGGTCAATTGTCTATATGAAACCTATTTCAATTAATCAAGTCTTAACAAGTTTGATTGCTTAACATGTTGGAAACACTTAATCATGTAAATATAAATTTCATTTAATATATATAAACATGGAAATGTTCGGGTCACTACAGAGTCTACAGTCCCGCTTTTTACATGTTTTCAGGGATGAGAATACACGCTGTTATACTTACTTTATCAAATGCTTTTTGTATTGACACGAGTACTATATATATGTGTACTTTTAATACCATCGGTGTAAGCACAATTTAGATGGACGGATCCGTTAGGTTAACAACCTCACCCGCTATAAAAACTGTGGTACATTTATTTTGAACATTAGATACGCTCGAACAAGTGTATAACATTTTAGGAGGTAAAGGCGGGTATAGTGGCTTCTATACTCGGGTCATTGCTAGTATTTAGGTGCTCAGATTATGCAAACGTTAAAATCTTGTGGTCAAGGAAACTAAACTATTTTTCTGATAATTGTTTTTTTTCAGATACTGCTACATTACTTTAAACCTGTAGATTCACCAACATTATTGTTGACCTGTTTTTGCGTGTTTTTATTCTCAGGTCCTTAAGAGGTAGGCTTCCGCTGTGTTTGCTGTATGTCTGGCCGTGGAGTCAGCATTTAATTTAATGAACATTATTTACTTTCGCATTTAAAACTTTTATAACTGTTTAAATACTGTTGGCTTGTGGTTACGATCACAACAGTGTTTCTATTTTGGGATTATTGACTTATGTTTTTGAAAGTCAACTTTTAATAAAATTAAATGCGATTGTTTTAAACGTCTCATATAGAGGGCGTAACTGTTAACTGTGGGACCAGGATTAACGCGCTGTCATATGGAAATTTGGCGGGGTGTTATAAACCATGTCAAACCAAAATCAAAATTCCAATCCTAATGAGCACGGTCCTCTAATCTCTACACTTTCGGGTCACCAAATTTACTCGATTCGTCCTCAAATATTCCGCAAAATGTTCGGGGTAATCAACATTTTGGTAATATCCCGCAACAAAATATTCTTCAAGATTTCAATAACGTTGGATTTTTTCTCACTTGTTACAACACCAACAATTTCAACAACAATTTTCATCACAACAATTTCCACAACAATTTCACAATTTGCGCAACCGGGCATTATGCCATTTCAGGTTCCATGCACGCAACCATGGTCACAATCACAACAAACTTTTTCACCTCTAGAAGCTGACAAAGTGGAAGAAATTTGTGACAAAATGCAACAACCAAAAGTACGTATTTGAACGAGTTATAGAAGAAAAGGAAAAGAAGTTGTAAAAGAACCATAAATTATAAATTTGTGGACAGTGCCCGAAGAAATTTGGTTGACGTCGTGGTGTATTGATTCTTCGGAAGATGGAGTTGATGGTAATTTACAAAGAGGTTCGACTTTTTGAGGTGTAGTTCATGAAAAGTTCAACGATAATGATTCCGTTTGGTTACGAGTAGACAACCAATTAAGTGAAAAATGGTGTCATATGAATAAGGTGCGCAAAGATGTTACGGCCTTATATAATGAAGTAGAACGTAACCCAAGGCGTAGCGGTCGAACGAGGAAGACATATATAACTTAACGGTGTAAAGATATCAAGATCGGTATTCGAAGAAATGGGGTTACAAAGAGGTTTGGAAATTCTTGAAGAAGAGGAGGCCTAAATGGTATACACCACCTCTAGTTGGAGGAAGCAGTGCACTGTGACGACCCGAAAATTTCCGACCAAATTTAAACTTAATCTTTATATGATTTCGACACGATAAGCAAAGTCTGTAATGTTGAGTCTCAATAATTTTGAACTGTTTCATATATTCAATTGACCTTCGACTGTTCTCGATGATTCACGAACCACTAATTGTAAATAGATACATATATAATAATAATTTGAAGTATAATTTAAAATATTATATGCTTTAATTAACTACGTAAAATAAAAATAAAATATAAAATTATTATTAAAATAAATACATAAACATATATATATTATGTATATTAAAAATAGATATTATATGATTTTAATACTCGTTGATGTTCAGATTGATATTAACCAGGTTAAATTCAAACTTAATGAATTTTAAAATAAATGGTGATCCGAAAAGGAGTTATATGAACCATAGGCCTATTAAAAAATATATTTAGAAACTAAATAATAAATTTTGGCACTTTTTATATTTTACCCAAGATAGAGCGCGGATAGTGACTTAAATTTTATTTAATAGTTTAATGACCAAAACTATACAAATGATTAGAATAAATAAAGCTATGGGGTTTTTCTGAAATCTCTTATCCGCCACTGTTTAACAACGGAGCACGAAGTATCCAGTCCATGATTGAAATAGTAAACCAATAGTAATAGGCGGCTAACTTCATTTCACACGTTTATTATTATATTAATAAATTATTATTCTGATAATATCATCCGTGATATCCTAAAGTGAGAACCTATTTTACTGTGTACATGTGATACTAAGTTGGATTATGTTTTCTTTTCTATCTATACATATCTGACATATAAACAAATGAGATATATATCATACATCTTCATCTAGCTCTCTCACTCTCTCTTGTATAAACCGAACCATCATCTTCTTGATACAACACAACCAAACAATCATCATCTTCGAGCTCTACTATTGTTCTCTGTTTCGATCTAATGGACCATGAATAACCATCCACAACCACCTTAACATCCTCAGAAATAAACCACCACCCTTACCACCTATGATCACTCATAACTCACATTCACACATCTTCGGTAATCATCTTCACCATTGAACCCAAATTTATTTGCTACTCATGCTTGTCTTCATTCATCAACATCACTACCTCTTTCATCATGAAATCCCATTATGATCATACTCCATCTTGAACCGCCACCACCGGGTTACCCTTGCCACTTCATCACCACCATCTTCAAAACTGCTCCGGCTTATATATATATATATATATATATATTATTTTTCTTCGGTCGACACCCAAACGCAGCACCCCTGCTGTAAAGACCCGTCCTAATCCATAAGAATGAATACAATAACATATGATTACATCGCGAGGTATTTGACCTCTATATGATACATTTTACAAATATTGCATTCGTTTTTAAAAGATAAACTTTCTTTACATCGAAAATTGACAGGCATGAATACCATTTCATAATATCCACTATCCAACTATAATTGACTTAATAATAATCTTGATGAACTCAATGACTCGAATGCAACGTCTTTCGAAATATATGCCATGAATGACTCCAGGTAATATCTTTAAAATGAGAAAATGCAAAGTGGAAGATTTCTTTAATACCTGAGAATAAACATGCTTTAAAGTGTCAACCAAAAGGTTGGTGAGTTCATTAGTTTATCACAATCATTTATTTTCAACATTTTAATAGACCACAAGATTTTCATTTCCATTTCTCATAAATATACGTCCCATGCATAGAGATAAAAATAATCATTCATATGGATTGAACACCTGGTAACCGACATTAACAAGATGCATATAAGAATATCCCCTATCATTCCAGGAAATCCTTCGGACATGATATAAAACAACATCGAAGTACTAAAGCATCCGGTACTTTGGATGGGGTTCGTTAGGCCCAATAGATCTATCTTTAGGATTCGCGTCAATTAGTAGATCGGTTTACTAATTCTTAAGTTACCAAGCAAAAGGGGCATATTCGGCTTCGATCATTCACCCATATAATGTAGTTTCAATTACTTGTGTCTATTTCGTAAAACATTTATAAAAATTGCGCATGTATTCTCAGCCCAAAAATATAAAGGGTAAAAAGGCAAATGAAAATCACCATATTGTATTTTGTAGTAAAAATACATATTACGACATTGAACAAAAATAGGGTTGGCCTTGGATTCACGAACCTATATCATTTATATATATATTAACACATATAATAGTAATCGAACAAATTTATATATTATTAGTGATTTAATTGTTATTTTAATTATGTGTTTCATTAATAATTTAATTAACTATATTTATTTTATATACTTTAGAAAATAATTAAATAAAAGACAATATTAATATAGTTATATTATATGTAATAGTTATATTTACATAAATAATATTTGTTGTAATAGTAATAATAATACTAATGACAATATTAGTTATACCAATAATGATAATAGTAATAATAATGTTAAAATAATAATTTTAATGTTAAATGTAATAATAATAAAGATACTAAAATAATAATGATTAAAATAATGATAATTATAATAATAATAATAATATTAATAATGATAAGTAATAATAATAACTACCTTTGTAGCTTTAACCCAAAAAAAATGCCTCTGACAAGGCTTGAACCCAAGACCTCTCGCTAACACGAAACACCTCCTAACCATTGCTCTATTTCTGTTTTTCTGTTATACTCTATCTTTATAAATATATAACCCGTAATCAGTTTCTTTCTTTCTCCTTCATCAATTTGATCAAACTCCCTTACTCATAACTACACCTAATTCGTTTATATCGACCCAATAGAGGTATACGGCTCAACTGAAACAATTAACTTCGGCCCAATCATTTAAACATCTTTGAAGCCTATAACACCATTTAATAAGCCCAATAAATATGTTTGTGGGCTGTTTGATCTTCTTAGTGCAGCTTGTCCGAAGCAAACAAAAAAAAAATTAGAATCACAACTAGATAACACCACTTTATTTATATTCATCTTCATCCTTGCTTGTTTAACATCATCATTAATTCATCTCCAATACCATCTTCATTATCATAAACATTGATAATGCTAAAAACGAACATATATTTCATAGCATTATTCCTCAAGAAAGACAAGCTTTTAGTTGCAATTGTTCTATTTACAAGTGATATTCGTTTAAATAATAAAAGGTGAAGACAAAAGGCAGATTCGACAAATTGAAGACAAAAAGGTCCAAAGAGCTAAAAAGTACAAGATACAATCAAAAAGGTTCAAAATATTGATGAGGAACGTCTCAAAATGACAAGAGTACAAGTTACAAGACGCAAAGTACACGATATAAAATAATACGCGAGGACGTCCGAAAATCCGGAACCGGGACCTGAGCCAAGAAGAAACGCCCGACGCAACGGACCAAAAATATCTAGTCTACTATGCACAAGAATATAATATAATATATATATAATTATATATAATTATATATTATATATATTATTATTATTATATTACGTCGGCAAGAAGAAAACAAAAGTAGTTGGCTGAATCCAGGGTGGCCATGCGACTCGCATGGCCAGAAGCACAAAACCATGCGAGTCGCATGGTGTGAGATTGCTGGTCAGGTCCTATAAATAGCCAGTTTTCTGACGAGTTTAACATCCTTTTTCTCTTCCTCTTCATAAGTAATATATATTTATATTTATAATTTATATTTTAATTTTAATTATAATTCTAATAATAAGGGTATGTTAGCGAATGTTGTAAGGGTGTAAGTCGAAATTCTGTCCGTGTAACGCTACGCTATTTTTAATCATTGTAAGTTATGTTCAACCTTTTTATATTAATGTCTCGTAGCTAAGTTATTATTATGCTTATTTAAAACGAAGTAATCATGATGTTGGGCTAATTACTAAAATTGGGTAATTGGGCTTTGTACCATAATTGGGGTTTGGATAAAAGAACGACACTTGTGGAAACTAGACTATGGGCTATTAATGGGCTTTATATTTGTTTAACTAAATGAAAGTTTGTTAATGTTAATATAAAGATTTACAATTGGGCGTCCCTATAAATTACCATATACACTCGATCGGACACGATGGGCGGGGTATTTATATGTACGAATAATCGTTCATTTAACCGGACACGGGGATGGATTAATAGCCACTAGAATAATTAAAACAGGGGTGAAATTACATTCAAGGGTAATTGGTGTAATTGTTAACAAAGTAGTAAAACCTTGGTTTACACGCAGTCGATAACCTGGTGTATTCATTAAACAAAGTATTAAAACCTTGTTACAATTCGAATCCCCAATTAGTTGGAATATTTATCTTCGGGTATAATAATAATTTGACAAGGACACTTGCAATTTATATTTATGACTGATGGACTGTTATGGACAAAAACCAGACGGACTTATTGAATAATCCAGGACAAAGGACAATTAACCCATGGGCATAAAACTAAAATCAACACGTCAAACATCATGATTACGGAAGTTTAAATAAGCATAACTCTTTTATATCATATTTTATTTCCTTTATTGTATATTTAATTGCACTTCTAATTATCGCACTTTTATTTATTGTTATTTCATTTTATCGCACTTTTAATTATCGTACTTTTAATTATCGCAATTTAATTTTATCGCATTTTTATTATTCGCAATTTCATTATCGTTATTTACTTTACGCTTTAATTTAAAGTCTTGTATTTATTTTATATTTTACATTAGGTTTTAACTGCGACTAAAGTTTTAAAATCGACAAACCGGTCATTAAACGGTAAAAACCCCCCCTTTATAATAATAATATTACTTATATATATATTTGTATTTTTATAAAATTAAACTAATATAGCGTTGAGCTTTGTTTAAAGATTTCCCTGTGGAACGAACCGGACTTACTAAAAACTACACTACTGTACGATTAGGTACACTGCCTATAAGTGTTGTAGCAAGGTTTAAGTATATCCATTCTATAAATAAATAAATATCTTGTGTACAATTGTATCGTATTTAATAGTATTTTCTGTTAAAATTTAATAGTATTTTATACCCCTCTGCTTTGACATCAAGTATTTTTGGCGCCGCTGCCGGGGAACGCCGAAGCGAAACGCCATATTTTTAATTTTTAAGTTATAATTAGTTTTTGTAAAATTTATATTTTTGTTTAAAAATTAAAAAAAGATATAAAAAAAAAAAAAAAAAAAAATATACTTATATATATTTTTAAGATTTTTATTTACAAAATTATCAAATATTTCTATTTTTAGTTTTATAAAAATATAAGTTTTTATTTAAACTATATAAATATTTTATATTAAATAGAAAAACAGAAAAAAAAAAATAATAATAATAATAATCGGGCCAAGGTACTGTAGCAGCCCAACTTTTGGCCTGGATCCGAACACCATGCGAGTCGCATGGCATTTCAACTAAAACCCATGCGAGTCGCATGAGGGGTCTGACAGGACCACATCTGAACCCTAATTTCGTAATAATTACGGATATTATTTATTATTATTATTTAAACCCTAGTTTTATTTATTATTATTAATTAAGTTTTAGTTATTTAAATTAATTATTACTTTTAACTAGTTTTAATTATATAATACTTAATACTTTAAATTATAAAATATAAAAATAATATTTTTATAAAATCTAATATTTTTATAACTTTTAATAACTTTTAATATTTTGTACCTTTTTAATCGTTGTAGCGTAATATTTGTATTTTTAAGCTCATATTTAATTTTAAACTTAGTTTTCGCTATAGTCATTTTTACTCCTAGATTTTTAGGCTTTGCCGTAGAATTCCTTAAGTGCTTTTTCTTTAGACTAAGATTTAGGTGCTTTAGAATTTTGCGACGCCTTTTTAAGTTTTAGTTTCTTTTTAAGTTATTTCCATTTGGGATTTAGTTTTTCCTGTAAGCTTTAATATTTTTAGACCTTTTACTATGTATCAATTATCATTCCAATTAGTAATTTCAATTTGCGATTATAATTTTAAGTTAGTTGTAGTAATAAGGTTAAATTAGTTAAGTATTTTTAAGTTTTGATAAGTTTCTTTTAATTTTCCGTCACCTTTTATTTTTCAACCATTTTTTTTCTTTTTCGACATTTTTCGACGCGCAATCTTTTTCTCTCTTATTTCTCGCTATTCTAGTTTTAGGACTTAGAATTTTTTTCTACTTCTTATCTAAATTTCTTAAAATTACGAAAATTTATTTTAAGTGGTTAAATTGATAGACATCAAAATTTTCTGGTTCGTAGTAATAGTTGGATTTGTACGTGGACCGGGTTATTGGAGCCAAACAGTCCTCAATTATATTGAGACCAAACGAATCCTGCCCCTCTGCTGCATCTTTTGGCTATTCGAAACGTGGGCAAAATCAGAAAAGTCTATTGATTGGATAACTTATTATAATTTTTCTTTCCTTTTAAAAACTAATAGGATATTCTGTGAATGCACCGAGCAAGACGTTCACCACCTTTTGTACGTTCACCACCTGTAACTCGATCAAGACATCGTTTAACAAATATAACCGCCGTTGATTTTTCTTTAGAATCGTCATCTAGTCGACCAAGTACTTCAGTTCAAATTTCCGATAATCCAGTTTTTGAAACCAACCTCACAATTGAGAATCCAGAGAATATTCAGGAAAGGTTCATAGATCCTGAACCACTAAACTTTCCTCCGGAACCACCAATCATTCAAACAGAGATTGTTGAGGAACGAACTATTAAATCAGAATCATTCAGTGATACCGAGTCAACAAATTCAATTATGGAGAATCTGGAACCTTTAAGTATGGAAGACCGAATGAGAGCTAAACGCACTGGCCAAGGTCACGCAATTACTCATCCAGACATTAATGCGCCAGATTATGAAATCAAAGGACAAATTCTACACATGGTGACTAATCAATGCCAATTTAGTGGTGCGCCGAAGGAAGATCCAAATGAACATCTACGTACCTTTAATAGGATCTGCACACTATTTAAAATCCGAGAAGTGGAGGATGAACAGATATATCTCATGTTATTTCCCTGGACTTTAAAGGGAGAAGCCAAAGATTGGTTGGAATCGTTACCTGAAGGGGCGATTGATACATGGGACGTTTTAATTGACAAATTTCTTAAACAATTCTTTCCTGCATCTAAAGCCGTAAGACTTCAAGCAGAAATTGTTACGTTCACACAGAAGCCAAATGAAACTCTATATGAGGCGTGGACAAGATATGGAAAATTGTTAAGAGGATGTCCGCAACATGGTTTAGACACCTGTCAAATAGTACAAATATTCTACCGAGGATGCGACATCACTACAAGAAAAGACATAGATATAGCAGCTGGTGGTTCGATTATGAAGAAAACCGAAACTGATGCTTACAAAATTATTGATAATACTGCTTCCCACTCACATGAGTGGCACCAAGAAAAAGACATCATTAGATCATCTAAAGCAGCTAGAGCCGATTCTAGCCATGACTTAGATTCCATTTCCGCAAAGATAGATGCTTTCGAGAGACGAATGGAAAAGATGACTAAAGATATTCACTCAATACGAATTAGTTGTGAGCAGTGTGGAGGACCACATTTGACAAAAGATTGTCTCAGTATTGAATTAACAATGGAACAAAGAGAGAATATTTCATACATAAACCAAAGGCCTGGAAATAATTATCAGAATAATTATCAACCGCCAAGACCTATTTACAACCAAAATCAGAACTATAACCGAAATATTCCATACAACAACCAACAAGGTCCTAGCAATCAACAAGTATCCAATAATACTTATAATCAGCAAAGGCCGAATTTTCAAAACAAACCACCACAACAAACCGATGATAAAAAGCCGAATTTAGAAGATATGATGACGAAGCTAGTTGAAACTCAAACGCAGTTTTTCACATCTCAAAAACAAACCAATGAACAAAATGCTCAAGCATTTAGAAATCAACAAGCTTCTATTCAAAATCTGGAACAAGAAGTAAGTAACCTAGCAAGGTTAATAGGTGAAAGAAAACCGGGAAGTCTACCTAGCGATACAAACGCTAACCCCCGGAATGAAACAGCTAAAGCTATTACCACAAGAAGTGGTACAACACTTAAACCACCTGAAATACCTGTAACTTCTGATGAAACTATTCCTACTCCACAAGAACCACAACCTGATAAGGAAAAAGAACCGGTAGTTGAAAAGGTTAATGAAGATAACACAGTTAAGGATAAACCTTATGTTAAACCATACCAACCACCACTTCCTTATCCGAGTAAAATGAAGAAAGAAAAACTAGAAGCCGAGCAATCCAAATTCTTGGATATGTTTAAACAGATAAATGTAAATCTTCCTTTCATTGATGTGATTTCAGGAATGCCAAGGTATGCTAAATTCTTGAAAGATCTAATCACAAATAGAAAGAAAATGGAAGAACTCTCGGCTGTTACTATGAATGCTAATTGTTCAGCAGTGCTGTTGAATAAGATACCAGAAAAACTATCTGATCCAGGAAGTTTCACAATTCCATGTTTTCTGGGTAGTCTTAGTTCAATAGAAGCATTGGCAGACTTAGGTGCTAGTATAAATCTAATGCCGTATTCACTATACGCTAAACTAGACCTTGGAGAATTGAAACCAACCAGAATAAGCATACAACTAGCCGATAGATCAATAAAATATCCTAGAGGGATAATGGAGAACATGCTAGTTAAAGTTGGTACTTTAGTATTCCCAGTAGATTTTGTTGTTCTGGACATGGAAGAAGATTCTCAAGTTCCTCTCATATTAGGAAGACCATTCTTAAACACGGCTAAAGCAATGATAGACGTGTTCGGTAAGAAACTGACCCTAAGTATAGAGGATGAGAGTGTTACCTTTTCAGTGGATAGAGCAATGCAACAACCACAATCTGCAGATGATACATGTTATTATATTCAAACTATAGATGCACATGCAGAATTATTAGAAGAATTTCCAGAATTACAAGGAACAGGAGAATGTTCTTTAGGAGAAGGAAATGAACCAATTGATGAAGCTGAAATGTTAGCTACACTTATAGCTAATGGATATGAACCAACAACAGAAGAAATTCAAATGCTAAAAGAAGAAGACAGATATCGATATAAATCATCGATAGAAGAACCTCCGAAATTAGAGTTAAAGCCACTTCCAAACCATTTGGAATACGCTTATTTACATGGTGAATCTGAATTACCTGTAATAATATCGTCTTCTCTTACTGAAAATGAGAAATCACAACTCATTTCTGTGTTGAAAGCTCATAAACCAGCCATTGCATGGAAGATTCATGATATTAAAGGAATAAGTCCTTCGTATTGCACACATAAAATCCTTATGGAAGAAGGTCATAAAACGTATGTGCAACGCCAACGAAGACTAAATCCTAATATGCAAGATGTAGTTAAGAAAGAGATTATTAAACTGCTAGATGCAGGTTTGATATATCCAATTTCTGATAGTCCATGGGTAAGCCCAGTTCAATGCGTGCCTAAGAAGGGTGGCATGACTGTCATTACAAATGAGAAAAATGAGCTTATTCCTACTAGGACTGTAACAGGATGGCGTGTATGTATTGATTATAGAAAATTAAATGACGCCACCAGAAAAGATCACTTTCCCTTACCTTTCATAGATCAAATGTTGGAAAGATTAGCCGGAAATAGTTACTATTGTTTTCTAGATGGATTTTCCGGATATTTTCAAATTCCAATAGCACCCGAGGACCAAGAGAAAACAACATTCACGTGCCCTTATGGTACTTTTGCTTACAAAAGAATGCCATTTGGACTTTGCAACGCCCCTGCAACCTTTCAAAGGTGCATGATGGCGATTTTTCATGACATGATAGAAGAATGCATGGAAGTATTCATGGATGACTTTTCAGTCTTCGGTGATACATTTAAATCATGTCTATTTAATCTGGAACGAATGCTAATTAGATGCGAAAAATCAAATCTAGTACTTAATTGGGAGAAATGCCATTTCATGGTTAAAGAAGGCATCGTTCTTGGACATAAAATTTCAAAAGAAGGAATTGAAGTGGATAGAGCTAAAGTAGATGTAATTGCTAAACTTCCACATCCCACCAATGTTAGAGGAGTTAGGAGTTTTCTAGGGCATGCCGGTTTTTACCGACGTTTTATAAAAGATTTTTCTAAAATTGCCACTCCTATGAATAAACTCCTAGAAAAGGATGCGCCATTCATCTTTTCAGATGAATGTATCAAATCTTTTAATATTCTTAAAGAAAAACTCACTAATGCACCGATCATGATAACACCAAATTGGAATCTACCATTTGAACTAATGTGCGATGCAAGTGATTTTGCAATGGGAGCCGTTTTAGGACAAAGGATTGAAAAACGATTTCAACCTATATATTATGCTAGTAAGACATTACAAGGAGCACAAACGAACTATACAACTACTGAAAAAGAACTCCTTGCTATTGTCTTTGCATTTGACAAATTTCGATCATATCTCGTTCTAGCAAAAACGGTGGTCTATACCGACCATTCTGCTCTTAGATACCTATTTTCAAAACAAGATGCTAAACCAAGATTAATCCGTTGGATCTTACTCTTACAAGAGTTTGATATTGAAATCCGAGATAAAAAGGGAGCAGAAAATCTCGCCGCTGATCATCTTTCTCGTCTTGAAAATCCCGAATTAGAAGTTCTGAATGAATCGGCCATACAAGACAACTTTCCTGATGAATATCTATTGAAGATAGATTATAAAGAAATCCCATGGTTTGCAGACTATGCAAACTACTTAGTTTGTGGATTCCTTGAAAAAGGATTATCGTACCAAAGACGAAAGAAATTCTTCAGTGATATAAAACACTATTTCTGGGAAGATCCACATCTGTTTAAAAGTTGTCCCGATGAAATAATACGCCGATGTGTATTTGGAGATGAAGCGAGTAAAATTTTAAACCATTGTCACACAGGACCAACAGGAGGGCATTATGGGCCTCAACTAACAGCAAGAAAAGTTTATGAAGCTGGATTCTATTGGCCTACAATTTACAAAGACACACACCTTCTTTGCAAATCCTGTGATGCATGTCAAAGGGCCGGAAAAATAAGTCAACGTGATGAAATGCCACAAAATGTCATCCAAGTATGTGAAATATTTGACATTTGGGGTATTGACTTTATGGGTCCATTTCCAAAATCTCATAATAATTTATATATACTCGTAGCCATTGATTATGTATCTAAATGGGCGGAAGCACAAGCTCTCCCAACTAACGATGCACGAGTTGTAGTTAACTTTTTGAAACGTCTTTTTGCAAGGTTTGGAACACCGAAAGCTTTAATAAGTGATCGGGGTACTCATTTTTGTAATAATCAACTTGAGAAAGTTCTTAAAAGATATGGAGTAACTCATAAAATCTCCACCGCATATCATCCACAAACAAGTGGACAAGTTGAAAATACCAACCGAGCCTTAAAACGTATTCTAGAGAAAACCGTAGGATCAAATCCGAAGGAATGGTCCATTAAATTGGAGGATGCACTCTGGGCTTTTAGAACAGCCTACAAAACTCCAATTGGAACCACACCTTTTAGACTTGTTTATGGAAAAGCATGTCATCTTCCAGTAGAAATTGAACACAAAGCATTTTGGGCTTTGAAGACATGTAATCTTGATTTACATGAAGCCGGACGTCTACGATTAAGTCAACTAAACGAATTAGAAGAATTAAGACATGAAGCATACAAAAATTCGTTAATCTATAAAGAAAGAACGAAGAAATGGCATGATAAAAGAATCAGAAGTTCAAAAGAATTTAAAGAAGGAGACAGAGTTCTTCTTTTCAATTCACGATTCAAGCTATTTCCTGGAAAATTGAAATCAAGATGGTCTGGACCATTCATAGTCAAAAGAGTTTTCCCATACGGAACGATAGAATTAATAAATTCAAATGGGATTGAATTTAAAGTTAATGGTCACAGAGTTAAACATTACATACAGGGTCCGATGGAAGTCGACAACGAAGTTAATCACAATTTCGATACCACAGCTAACTAAGTGTGGGGAGAATCAAGTCTTTAAAGGATAATATGTATTTCTGTTAGAGTTAGATTGTCTGTTTTCGTGTAGTTCTCGAAAATGGAACACGTATGGTCTTTCCCTAGCAGACCCTAAAGAACTAGTCTTCTCCCCCCATTCTGAATTTTTATTTTTTTTAGGTTTTTACGAAATGAAGACTGCCTGTGAACTAAACCATGGTCTAATGCTACACGCTTTGATCACTAAACGTAATAATGACATACTACCGAGTGAATTAGTATCAGTAATCAGAGAAAGAATGGACGGAGTTAGAAAAGGATCCAGATGCGAAGATAATAAGTTACAATTTGGTAAAGGAAAATCAAAATCCGCAGCGAAAAGAAGAGCACGACACCTAGAAAAATGTCACAAATGCGGAAAATGGTCACATGGAGCATACCAGTACACCTATAATCAGCCATGGAACCCGGACGCGAACATGAATTGGGATCCATATCCTAATTTCCCTCCTAACCCACCTCCTGATCAGTAGATATAAGTGGTAATTTCTATTTTTATTTTAAACACTTAACATTTTATTATATTTATGTAATGTTTGATATTTTATTATTATTGTGTACTAATATTTTTCTTATAGTTCGAAAGTGGGATGCCAAAGTTCCATTTCAAATTGCATGTATGATTATATTTGTATTGTATGTATTCTCTTTTATGCACAAAACAGGGTAAAACAACGCGTTTTCAAAGACTGGCATTAAGTTCAGCAAAAGCAAGTAATTTTGACGACAATGATGCAAAATGTATGTGAAATAACAACAAGACGGAATGAACAAATGACGTGCACCATTTATCATTCAGCAAACAAACGCCAATATATTTGCAAATGAGGGCATTGCAAGATCTTAAGTGTGGGAAGGGATTAAATTCTTTCGGATTTTAAAATTTTTATATTAAACACTTGGTTACCATTAAAAATACTAGTAAAGCAGTAGTTGTATTAGAATCTAGTGCTCTCTGATAAAAAAAGAACAGCCCTAGTCTTATATACTGACTACCCAATTCTAGTAAAATTTTTCAAAATTTTCAATTAAATGAATTAAAATCATGTTTATACATATTTATGAACGATAAAACTAGGTTTTAACACCGAAATTATTGTTACCTCGGAAAGGACATAAATTGAGAAACAAACTAAAATGTCAAAATTCATTTAAAATGGAATAGAGGACGATAAAAAGAAAAATAAAAAGCCAAGTGTGAGAAAATTTACCAAGTTATTTTAAACATATGCCACATATATTTGTAACAAATAACTGAAAATACTTTTGCTTTGGACTAAACTAAACTGTTTTACCCGATGAAAGAAAAGAAGAGATGGATCTATACGATGAATCAATTCCATCACTAAAAGGAAGTAAAGTCTTCCGAAAAAGACACGCGCTTCTTGATCATGAAGTTGTCGTTCAGACCAGCTGTAGGTTGACGAAAAATCTAGAAAAGTCATCACTAAAATCAGCAGGAAATCCACGGACCTCAGCATTAAACAGGGTCGCCAAGTGGTCAGATTTATCCTAACCATGAGAAGGATTTATCTCGTACAATGGGGGGGCACCATGCAAATTAGCTGGATAAGACTAATGAATCAGATCCCCAGAAAGGATAATCTCCTTAAAGATTAAAAATCAGCTTTTAAGACTGATATTACTCAATCCTAGAGATTGACCTTAAAGATTGAGAATTCAAACTCATGGAATTCAATGATATCTAAACTCGAGCGTGAACGAGAAAATATTTTGATCAAAAATACAAACCGATTTGTTTTCTGAAAACCCTATTTTCAATGCGTTCATTACCATTGAACGTAAAATCCTAGGAATTCACCTGGAATTCATTAGGTCACCTGAAATAAATCGGGTGTCAACCGTAAGAACGGTGGTTGCATAGCATGGTCAAAGACAGGACTTTGTGCCAAACCGACAAATTATAAGGGTGAGCTTTACTATTGCTCCTACCAAGGATAGTAATTGCGTCCGACACGTTATAGACCATAATTAAAAGCATGTCACGGGACATTGCCTTAACAGTTTCTTGTTCAACGCTTTCCTTTACAACCGGACGGTAGTTTGCCGAAAGGTAATATACGGGACAAGTAAACTGGACGTGTTGCTTTCCTAATACAAGGTTAGCAAGTGGATGACACAAAACCGCGAGTTTTGAGCTAAAATTTTCAAATCTGAAACCCACCAAACCCACAAAAATATTTTGCAAACACCGGTAAAGGGTTATTCCGGAAAACTTATCTAGGGTAAAAACTAGATTTAATTTTCAAAAGATCAAATGTTTTCATAAAGATCCAATTTCCTTAATGGATCTAAATTTTTATAGTCATGTGGGACTGTAAACCATATCGTCACTACCATTGTTTATACCGCCGTATAGAAATCACTGATGTACAAAGTATGAAGAATAAAGAAGTGATTCTAGTATTTCAAGACAATATTGCTTGAGGACAAGCAACGCTCAAGTGTGGGAATATTTGATAATGCTAAAAACGAACATATATTTCATAGCATTATTCCTCAAGAAAGACAAGCTTTTAGTTGCAATTGTTCTATTTACAAGTGATATTCGTTTAAATAATAAAAGGTGAAGACAAAAGGCAGATTCGACAAATTGAAGACAAAAAGGTCCAAAGAGCTAAAAAGTACAAGATACAATCAAAAAGGTTCAAAATATTGATGAGGAACGTCTCAAAATGACAAGAGTACAAGTTACAAGACGCAAAGTACACGATATAAAATAATACGCGAGGACGTCCGAAAATCCGGAACCGGGACCTGAGCCAAGAAGAAACGCCCGACGCAACGGACCAAAAATATCTAGTCTACTATGCACAAGAATATAATATAATATATATATAATTATATATAATTATATATTATATATATTATTATTATTATATTACGTCGGCAAGAAGAAAACAAAAGTAGTTGGCTGAATCCAGGGTGGCCATGCGACTCGCATGGCCAGAAGCACAAAACCATGCGAGTCGCATGGTGTGAGATTGCTGGTCAGGTCCTATAAATAGCCAGTTTTCTGACGAGTTTAACATCCTTTTTCTCTTCCTCTTCATAAGTAATATATATTTATATTTATAATT
Source organism: Rutidosis leptorrhynchoides (assembly GCF_046630445.1). Lineage (NCBI taxonomy): Eukaryota > Viridiplantae > Streptophyta > Magnoliopsida > Asterales > Asteraceae > Rutidosis > Rutidosis leptorrhynchoides. The sequence continues at coordinate 44,907,788 of NC_092343.1, forward strand.
TATATTTTAATTTTAATTATAATTCTAATAATAAGGGTATGTTAGCGAATGTTGTAAGGGTGTAAGTCGAAATTCTGTCCGTGTAACGCTACGCTATTTTTAATCATTGTAAGTTATGTTCAACCTTTTTATATTAATGTCTCGTAGCTAAGTTATTATTATGCTTATTTAAAACGAAGTAATCATGATGTTGGGCTAATTACTAAAATTGGGTAATTGGGCTTTGTACCATAATTGGGGTTTGGATAAAAGAACGACACTTGTGGAAACTAGACTATGGGCTATTAATGGGCTTTATATTTGTTTAACTAAATGAAAGTTTGTTAATGTTAATATAAAGATTTACAATTGGGCGTCCCTATAAATTACCATATACACTCGATCGGACACGATGGGCGGGGTATTTATATGTACGAATAATCGTTCATTTAACCGGACACGGGGATGGATTAATAGCCACTAGAATAATTAAAACAGGGGTGAAATTACATTCAAGGGTAATTGGTGTAATTGTTAACAAAGTAGTAAAACCTTGGTTTACACGCAGTCGATAACCTGGTGTATTCATTAAACAAAGTATTAAAACCTTGTTACAATTCGAATCCCCAATTAGTTGGAATATTTATCTTCGGGTATAATAATAATTTGACAAGGACACTTGCAATTTATATTTATGACTGATGGACTGTTATGGACAAAAACCAGACGGACTTATTGAATAATCCAGGACAAAGGACAATTAACCCATGGGCATAAAACTAAAATCAACACGTCAAACATCATGATTACGGAAGTTTAAATAAGCATAACTCTTTTATATCATATTTTATTTCCTTTATTGTATATTTAATTGCACTTCTAATTATCGCACTTTTATTTATTGTTATTTCATTTTATCGCACTTTTAATTATCGTACTTTTAATTATCGCAATTTAATTTTATCGCATTTTTATTATTCGCAATTTCATTATCGTTATTTACTTTACGCTTTAATTTAAAGTCTTGTATTTATTTTATATTTTACATTAGGTTTTAACTGCGACTAAAGTTTTAAAATCGACAAACCGGTCATTAAACGGTAAAAACCCCCCCTTTATAATAATAATATTACTTATATATATATTTGTATTTTTATAAAATTAAACTAATATAGCGTTGAGCTTTGTTTAAAGATTTCCCTGTGGAACGAACCGGACTTACTAAAAACTACACTACTGTACGATTAGGTACACTGCCTATAAGTGTTGTAGCAAGGTTTAAGTATATCCATTCTATAAATAAATAAATATCTTGTGTACAATTGTATCGTATTTAATAGTATTTTCTGTTAAAATTTAATAGTATTTTATACCCCTCTGCTTTGACATCAAACATCACCATTATTGTAATCACCATCAATATTAAATGTCTCGGCCTCAAATTATACGGTGGTCCAATTAAAAAGAATAACTAAAGCGAGGACCCGACATCAAAGTTTTAGTGGCTCAATTCAATATAATCAAACGCTAATTTGTTTCCTAATTTTGGCTAGACTATCATTAAACTGCCCCACGTATTGTTTGGTTAATATTCCAATCCCCACTTCATTTATAAATCGCTGTAAAGTGAAAAAAAATTGTATATCAAATTCGTACAGCTTGCAAGAACCACTAACTTATCAACTTTTGTTGGCCATGAAGCTCTAAACCTTGCCCCACTTACATAATTGATCTAGCACTAATATTCTATATCTATCTTGACATCTCATTAAACTTGTAAACACATTAACTCATTTTTTTCTTGTGTTAGTTTGAAAACGAACTGCAATAGGAAGGAAAGAAAAAGAAATAAAACAATGAGGTGATGGTTGTAAGTGATAAGTTCACGAAGAGGGAACTCAAAAAGAAGAAAGAGAGAGAGAAGGTGGCGGTATTGTTGTGGTGATTTCATGTGGTAGTCGATCGTGATTAATATTCGAAGGTAATGATTAATCATTCGAACCGAAATGGAGGTGATCATGGATGGTTTGTGGTTTATGGCACGTAAACATGGGAAGACATAAGTGAAAATAAGCTGCTACGCAACAGTTTGATAATGGAAAGGGTCGTGATGATATTTAAATAGCTTTGAAGTGGCATCAAGGTGGTGGAAAGTGGTTTTGGGTTCGAAATCAAATGGAAGACAGAAGTATGAGTTGCATCATTTGATAATGGTTTGTGGTTTTGTATAGATAAGATAACAGAAGAAGAGTAGTCGCAACGATTAGCAACAAGGTGAGGTGGGTTGTGATTGATGGTTTCATAAGGGTTACATGTAAGTATAAATGTAAGTATAAGTGTATATTATGTTATATGTTATATAGTGTGTGAGATAGAGAATTTAATTCTTGTTAAAGTATGAAATGGATATTTGAGAGTGGATTTGGATACTGGAAATATCATAATAAAGAAAGTGTTCGAGCTATGTTGTAACGAGGGTTGTAAGTGATTTAGTTGAAAATGTAAAGTCCAATGAAATCTTATCAGCTGGAATTACTTGTTTGTTATATGAATCGATCTTAGACAGGAGGAATCATCAGGTACAAGAAAAATAAAAAAAAATTAAAAGATGAATACAACCCTCAACTGAATTTGTTATGTTATGGATTCGATAGCATCAATTACAGACAGGAAACAAATTAGTACCATATGATTGTGATATGAAACAGATTCTATTTACATATATATCTGATTGATATCTATTTGGTATTAATAAATAATTAAATAGATAAGTAATAATAATATTAATAATAATAATAATAATAATTATATAATTAATAATAATAATAATAAGCAAAAATGATATTGTTAATGATATTTATGAAAAATTGTATTATCTTTATGATAATATTAATAATAATTTTAATAATAATGGTAATTATAATTAATAAAGTAATAATATCAATAATAGTATTAATCCTAATAACTAATTACAACTAAATAATAAATTTTATCATTCTTATAGTAATATTTATTTTTAGTATTTATTTTGATAGTTATAATCTTAAATTTATAAAAAATTTAATATATAATATTAATATTAATAATAAAGAAAGTAGTAATGATATCAATAAGATTAGTAATTAAATGTATCCAATTTTATTTATATAAAATTAATAACATTGATATTAATATTAATAATAAGTAATAGCAATTATCTTTTATCTTGTATTAATATTACATATTATTAATTATGTAATAACTATATAATATTACAACAATTGTTCGTGAATCGTCGGAAATGGTCGAAGGGTAATTGAATACATGAACATAGTTCCAAAATTTTCGAGACTTAACATTATAAACTTTGCTCATCGTGTCGAAATCATATGAAGATCAAGTTTAAATTTGGTCGGAAATTTTCGGGTCGTCACAGGACCTACCCGTTAAAGAAATTTCGTCCTGAAATTTGATTGGGATGGTCATGACTGACAATAAAAATGTTTTCATGACGAATACGAGTTGATAAATAGAGTTTTATTATTATTGACTAATATAGATAAAACGATTCGATTATGTGAAGCGTACGAGTGAAGCTGTCACAACAGATTGAGACAGAGATTTAACTTTTGATGTAGTCATGGTGGATTTCCGGAATTCAAGGGATTTAAAGAAAATCTTCGAAATCTAAAAGATCTGATTCTTCGAGATTTAAGAAAATTAGGATCTCTTTAATTAAATGCGATGAATCTGTCCCGCTTACTTTGTTTGGTATCTCTACTATAAATGAATTTCTTCCGTTCCATTATTTTTACCATTCCTATACTTAATTCTCAATTTCAAAAGATTGTGAAAATGCTTAATCCAGTTTCGATCCTTGTCCTTATCCTTACTATCGCAACAATCATCCTCCTTTTTCAACTTTCACCGGAGGAATTCTGTTAACTTCTACCATTACCTTGGGGTTATAGTGTTTTTCATTATCCCGTGTCTTTATGTTGTTATACACATTTATATACACGGTTTGTGATTTCTATGTTTGTGATCGGCTTTATATTTTTCTTTTTATTTCGGAGCTCCATGCTCTTGTTTTCTCTTTCTTACTCCAAGTCAAGTGAATAATGGTCCAGAATTCATATGTATGAAATTTTGAATGATCATAATATACCAAGCAGAAGGATTGTAATAGCACGATTTGATTGGTTAAATTACCAGAATTACAGAAGATAGAACTATCAAGAATATATTTTTCTTGATATGTTCGGAGGTTAAGTAGAATGAAAGAGTTGTGTAACATGACACATGATAATGGCATGATCTACTGTGAACCATCATCACGTTTTATTAGAAACTCAGCATGACTTACTATAATATAATCACGTTGATCAAGTGTCATTATATTTTACTAACTCATGCTTCAGTTCCCAACACTACTTCAATAACATTCATATTTTAAACTTGAAGGTTTACAGAATATAGAAACTGGACAGTTTCCTTTATGGGGTAATACAGATGACGTGAAAAGATAACTAATTTCAGATAAGGATAGATATGAAAATATCTTCAGAAATATCGAAGATATTTATGACGATATTTTGGAACTTCTAAGATCGAAGGTTGATGAAAAAAAGATTTTCCGCAAGATTTTAACATGAGTATGGAGCAAGATATTTTTTAAAGATTTCATCGGATACAGAATCATTAGGATTCTTTAAATATAGGGTTTGGTCCTTGTATATGTCCTTGGTCTCCTTCATGGTTAGCTCAATCCATTTTTTAGTACCAAATTTTCTATCGAGCTTTCCAAACACTCCCTTCTTTATCATCAAACTTTTGACCGTTTATACCATCTACAATTTTTGCTGTTCCCTCTGCATTTAGTGCTTCCATATCTGAATCATCGGTTATCGAACCGCAGTGGTTTCAAGAGAATTGTGTTTTTAGATGATTAAACGCTGATGGTAATATGGTGGAATATAAAAGGTTTCCCGGTATCGAAGGCGAAAAGATAATGAAATGACCCGTCCTAATCCATCCGGACAACGTCCATATCGATTATAAACGATTCACAACAGTTGATTACATCGTGAGGTACTTGACCTCTATATAATACATTCTACAAACATTGCATTCGTTTTTGAAAAGACAATCTTTCATTGCATCGAAAGTTGACGGCAGGCATACCATTTCATAATATATCTAATTATAATTGACTTAATAATAAACTTGATGAACGCAATGACTCGAATGCAACGTCTTTTAAAATATGTCCTGAATGACTTCAAGTAATATCTTTAAGATGAGCAAATGCACAGCGAAAGATTTCTTTAACACCTGAGAATAAACATGCTTTAAAGTGTCAACCAAAAGGTTGGTGAGTTCATTAGTTTAACATCACTTATCATTTCCATCAATTAATAGACCACAAGATTTTTAGTTCTCATAAATATACGTCCCATACATAGAGACAAAAATATCATTCATATGGATTGAACACCTGGTAACCGACATTCACAATATGCATATAAGAATATCCCCATCATTCCGGGATCCTCCTTCGGACATGATATAACTTTTGAAGTACTAAAGCATCCGGTGCTTTGGATGGGGCTTTTTGGGCCCGATAGATCTATCTTTAGAATTCGCGTCAATTATGGTGTCTGTTCCCTAATTCTTAGATTACCAGACTTAATAAAAAGGGGCATATCCGATTTCGATCATTCAACCATATAATGTAGTTTCAATTACTTGTGTCTATTTCGTAAAATAGTTATAAAAACAGCGCATGTATTCTCAGTCCCAAAAATATATATTGCAAAAGCATTTAAAAAGGGATTAATGAAACTCACGCATATAAATATTGTAAAACAATTGATAAAGCATTTTGCATGTATTCTCAGCCCCAAAATGTATATAAAAAGGGAATAATGAAACTCACACATATAAATATTGTAAAACAGTTAATAAAGCATTTGCATGTATTCTCAGTCCCAAAAATGTAAAGAGTAAAAGGGATTCAAATGAAACTCACCTAATGTATTTTGTAGTAAAAATACATATGACTATATTGAACAATGCAGGATTTGCCTCGGATTCACGAACCTATAACAATTGTGTATTCATTAATACGTATAATGTAAATCACAAAGTTTCATTTATTAATATGTATTATTTGTATATTTATAATTTTGTAGAATTTATTCTAAATTCCATTTTAAAACGTATACTTATATTATATCTTAAATTATATTATATATATATATATATATATATATATATATATATATATATATATATATATATATATATTTTGTGTATATATAATTAGAACGATCAATATTAATATAACTAGTGATATTAATATATCTAAGTATTTATATATATCTTATTAGTATTGTATTTATGAAATATCATTAGTTTGTTATGTGAATTATTAATAAAATTCAAGTATATGTTATATATATATATATATATATATATATATATATATATATATATATATATATATATATATATATATATATATATATATATATATATATATATATATATATATATATATATATATATATAGTGTACAAAGATTTATGTGTTGTAATTATAATAATAATGATTTACTACTACTAATAATAATACTTTACTAATAATAATAATACTAGTAGCAAAAATGAAAAATGAAAATTTTTAATGATACTAATAATAATATTTATGAAAATAATAATAACTTGCATTATTTTCATGACATTAATATAATAACAGTCATAGTCATAATAATAATAATAATAATAATAATAATAATAATAATAATAATAATAATAATAATAATAATAATAATAATAATAATAATAATAATAATAAAAATAAAAATGATAATATTAATCATAAATTCAATATTAGTAACAATAATATTACTAATAATAATAATACTTAATATCATGATAATATGAATGAATAAAATTTATTTACAAGTAAAAATAACAATAGTAATAATAATAAAGATTTTTAGTTTTGGAGACTACCTCCAAAGAGCATTTTAAAAAAAAATTACCACCCGCAAGTATCGAACCCGAGACCTCCTGAAACCCAGCACTATCCCTTAACCATGTCTCCATGTCTGTTTTTCTGAGAGTAAGCTATCCTAATTTAATTATATACCGAAACTGTTTAATGTTCTTCTTCATCTCCTTCTTTTATTAATCCATCGACCAAAGATTCCAAATCGTAAAAATGAAATAAGATTTGAGTTAAACCTTGAAACTAAACTATAAATTACCTGTAATGGATTCTTTGTTTTAAAAAAAAAAATAAAATAAATAAAAAAAAGAACCTACAGCTCGTCGCTGTGTTAAAACAAAAAAAAAATGATTAAGAAAATTAGAAAGTTTTAGATGTGGATTATAACATGAAAAAGATTCTATTTCATTCCTAAAAACTATCTCAAACCTTAATTGATTTCGAAACATAACCACGAACTCAAATTTGATCCAAGAACAAATGTTGACTTTTTAGTTTTAAATATTTGTGTGATGACCCGGAAATTTCTGACCAAATTTAAACTTAATCTTTGTATGATTAACATTTTCGACACGATAAGCAAAGTCTGTAAAACTGAATCTCAAAATTTTTGAACTACTTTTATATATTTAAATACCCTTCGGTTATTTTCGACGATTCGAGAACAATTATATGTAAATAGATACATATATACTATAACATGAAAAGGTAACAATGTATTAATTGTTTGATACCGTACATTAAACTTATTGGTTTAAATATCTATTTGAATGTATATGATAAGTTGAAATATTTATTATTAAAATTTATTTATAAATAACTTCCAATGTGTATTTAAAAACTGATTTATGTATATTAAAAAGATATATACATATATATAATAAACGATAGTAACATTCGTTTATTGATTCAATTGATATTTAGATAAGTTAACTAAAGCATTTAAGATGAACCAGTTAAACACTAATTTGTTACAGTGTTTTCAAATTGCCACATTACTCAAAATGCTACAGTGTTTTCGAAAATCACTATTTGCTACAGTGAAATTGACTTTGCTACAGTGAATTGCTACAGTAACTTTGCTACAGTAAAACACTATTATAAAAATGTATTTTAACAAATAGCGAGACGATGATTTATAGAAGTAAATGACCAAAACACTCGAAAGTTTAAGATACACTTTGAGTGATATAATTAAGGGATAATTTAAGGCTATTGATAAGGCTAAAAAGGAACATATATTTCATAGCATTATCCCCCAAGAAAGACAGGATTTTAGTTGTAATTGTTCCATATTCAAGTAATATTCGTTTATATTTAATAAGTGCGAAGACAAAAGGCGAAAACGAAGAATTGAAGACGGAAAGGTCCAAAATGCTAAAATGTACAAGATACAATTAAAAAGGTTCAAATTATTGATGAAGAACGTCTAAAAAATGACAAGAGTACAAGTTGCGGAACGCAAAGTATACGATATAAAATAGTACGCAAGGACGTCTGAAAATCCGGAACTGGGACCCGAGTCAAGAAGAAACGCCCGACGCAATGGACCAAAAATATCTAGTCTACTATGCACAAGAATAAAATATAATATATAAATAATTATATTAATTATTTATATATTTATATTTATTTTATATTATGTCGACAAGCTAGGAGCCAAAACAATGTGAGCTGTCCCTGGTCCTCATGCGAGTCGCATGGCCAGAAGGCCATTTCCATGCGAGTCGCATGACTCCAGATTTCAGGCCACATCTATAAATTTCAGTGTTTTCGCTCGATTTAAATCACACACATACACAAATATATATATACTCCGTAATATTATTTATTATTTATTATTATTATTATTATTATTATTATTATTATTATTAATAAGATTATTATTAATCTTATTATTTTTTATTATTATTAGTGTTATTATTTTTGCGATACAAAAATAATAATGTACAAAAAAATATTACGACGGAGTGCTGTCCAAGTAATTTTCAAAACGAGTTTCCGAGCGAGCTAGAGCTAAGGAAAATATGGGTTATTGCCAAGGAAATTATGGGTAATGTTCGGGGGTATTTTTGTGAATCAAACCTCGTGTTTATCATCTCCGATGCGTCTACGTGCTTTCCTGCAATATTGTATATCAATATTAAACTGTGAGTTTCATATGATCCCTTTTACTCAATATATTTTTGGGCTGAGAATACATGCGACTGTTTATAAATACTGAAAATACTAGATTTATATGCGTGAGTTTCATATGATCCCTTTTACCCTTTACATTTTTGGGCTGAGAATACATGCAAATGCTTTAACAACTGTTTTACAATAATTATAAAGTGTGAGTTTCATATGATCCCTTTTACCCTTTACATTTTTGGGCTGAGAATACATGCAAATGCTTTAATAACTGTTTTACAATAATTATAAAGTGTGAGTTTCATATGATGCCTTTTACTCAATATATTTTTGGGCTGAGAATATATGCACTTTATTTTAAACGCAATGGATACAAGTACATACTAAATTCTACACTGAGTTTGAACCGAAAATCCCTTAGCTTTGGTAACTAGTAACTGCCAGTTATAAGAACTGGTGGGCGCGAGTAGTGGTATATGGATCCATAGGGCTTGACATCCCCGTCCGAGCTAGAGCGCTAGCCTTTTAACGGACGTATGCTATTTGAGAAGCGTACACGTTGGTTTGCGTGTATTATTAAGATGATTATACAAAGGGTACAAATTATATAAACGTTAAAGTTTAGTTACCAGGGTGCTCAATTTTGTAGAACTGATTGATAAACGTTTCGGATGAAACAACTGAAATCTTGTGATTCACCTTTTATGTAAAACCTATTGATAAACGTTTTGAATAAAACAACTGAACTTTTGTAATCCACATTGATATACGGATTATGTGTAATATTAAAACTATGAACTCACCAACCTTTGTGTTGACACTTGAAGCATGTTTATTCTCAGGATTCTAGAAGTCTTCCGCTGTTTGCTCATACGTGATACAAGTTATGTGCTTGGAGTCATACATGCTATATACAAGAAACTTGCATTCATCAAACCATTACCATGTATCTTATTTTGACTGTATTGTTAACAGATGTATTATTGTAAACCATTTAAATGGTGATTGTCTATACGTAGGAATCATCAGATGTAAAAAAAAACTGGAATTTATATATTCATTTATGAAATACCTTTTCAAACGAATGCAATGTTACAAAACGTATCACATAGAGGTCAAATACCTCGCAATGAAATCAATAAATGACGTGTTCGTCCATTTGGATTTGGAGCGATCGTCACAATTTGACTCTCAAATTCTCCCTCAATTTGATGAATTGGAATCTGAAACTTTGAGGAAACGTTCATGACATGATTTAAAACACCTCTGCACTTTTAGATTTTGAAATGGTAATTGAATTCGAATTATGAAAGAATTTACCAAGAACAGAGTTATCGGTTTTAAAAAAAAAAAAAAATAAATAAATTTCCTTTTTCCTGTGATTTGCTGCCCCTCTATTATAATGGGATTGGAGTGGACTATTAGTGGATTCCATTTTGTTTGTATTGATGAATCAATTCGAGAGTTCCAAATTGATAGACAAAAAGGACGATAATTAAAATAAAATAACAATTTGATGTCCATATTTTCCTGATTTCGTACGATTTGGAATCTGAAAAACTTGTTTCTATCTGATTAGTGTTACAGAGGTGTGAATATAACTGAATTGAAAATAAAATACTGATAATTAATAATAAAATTACTAATAATAATGTTTATAATAAAACCCTTAATAATAATAATAATATCACTAAAATAATACAACTAATAATAAGGATATTGATAATACAATTGTTTATTTTTAGTAATATTATTAATATTAATAACACTAATAATAATACTAGTAGTTATATTAATGATAATAATAATATCAATAATAATATAAACAATTTCATATAGTAAATTTCATATTATAATTTTGATGATACTACTAATACTAATTATAACAATATTAATGTTATTAATAAAATTGATAATGATGATATTATAACAACTCTTCCTAACAAACTTCATATTTATATGTTATATATACTAATATTATTAATACTAATATTATTATTAGTATTTAGGTACTTGATATAGTAATTATATTTTAATTTACAAGAAGTTTAATGTGTTAACATTATATCTTATTATTTATATAACATTTAATAGTCTTATATCATATTATGTTTTGTACCAAACATTTGTTATTTATATATTATATACATACATATAATATATTTTCATAATACATTTATATATATATATACATATATATATATATATATATATATATATATATATATATATATATATATATATATATATATATATATATATATATATATGTATGTATGTATTTTATCAGTAACCTAATTGATCTAATTATTATTTTTACTTTTTAAGTTTAAATAAATTATAGTCTACTTTATTAATTCAAAATATTATATATATATTATATTTGTTGTTATATCTACATATGTATTTACCTATTTATTTACAAATAGTTGTTCGTGAATCCTCGGAATTAATCAAAGGTTATATATAAACAGTTCAGAGATTTTAAGACTCATCATTACAGACTTTGTTTATCGTGTCGAAAATTTATAAAGATTAAGTTTAAATTAGGTTGGAATTTCTCGGGTCGTCACAGATAACGTATATATCAAGGTTATAATAAGGTCAGTCCGACTGAAAAGTCGAAGTTGACTTGCTGGAGCTGTGACAAAATTTGCTACTTTGAAAGGAATTACCAAGTTATTTTGGGTAATAATAACACTAAAGGAATTAGCACAGATACGTGTTAAACATTTATTCAGGTTCCGAAAGTTTTCAAGTGCATAACTATATACATCAATCTCTTCTTACGTAGATGAAGTGCGGTTGGTTCATCCTCTCGATTGAGGTGTTTTCAAGAATTACGAAAGGTTTTGATTTTTAGATTATAATCGTCAAGATACAAACGAGGTTTAAGATGAAATCAAGTGGCAAACTTGAAGAAATGTTTAGTTTCATATGTTATAATCAATATTTTAATTCATTTTAATTGTCCAATGTTGGCAGTCCACAGTTGATAGTCCACAGTTAACAGTTCAAAAAGATGCATATATAGTTTAATATATAATATTCGAATTACTTAATACGTATCGTGACCTGTATACATGTCTCAGACTCGATCACAACTCAAAGTATATATATATTATTATAGAATCAACCTCAACCCTGTATAACTAACTCCAGCATTACTGAATATAGAGTGTCTATGGTTATTCCAAATAATATATATAAATGCGTCGATATGATATGTCAAAACCTTGTATACGTGTCCCGATATTTAAAATGCGTAAATAACAGTATTTAAATGACAATAAATAAAGTGCGTAAAATAAATAACAGAAATTAAATGACGACAAATAAAATTGCGAGAATTAAAATTGCGATAATTAAATTGCGATAAATAAAATATAATACGGAATTAACAGTTAGCTAGGATTTCGTTAGCGTGGTTTCTTAACAAATTTTCTCATAGTTAATTTGTTTGTTTCTAACAAATTTTATTTTGTCAAATGTTTTCTTCATTATGCCACTTGTTGGATTCTGATAGGTCAAAATCCGAATGTGAAATTGAATGAAAATGGTTATTCTGCGGTGAACGGATTCGTATATCTGTGGATGTAAGTAGGATAGTAAATGACTGTTGAATCAGATTGGAAGAATGTACAGTGTAACTTATTAATGTGAAATCTAAATATTTTTAGGGTATTACCTACCCGTTAAAATATTTTCACCATTAACAGTTTGTACAAAAAGAATTTTTTTTTTAATTACAATCTTTATGAAAACATATATACATATATATTTCTTCATATGTAACCATGGATTTAATGAGTCAATATGATATTAAACTCATTTGATTTACCTTTAGAACAAGAATATATAATCTCTAAAACATTAGAGATTACATAGTCGCCATGTCGAATGAAGATAAATGATGTAGAACGATACGTAGAACGATGATTATATTCGAGGTACAGAATGAGATGTTGAGGCATGGATTGTTGATGGTACTGGTGTTGATGCTGGTGGTACTGTAGGTGCCGGTGATGTTTCTGAAGCTGGTAAATTTTGCACCATATTCTCCAAATTGATTACTCGAGCGCGAAGTTCGTTGACTTCTTCAATTACACCGGGATGATTGTCAGTTCGGACGAGTGGGTGAATAAGATCTAGAATCTGAGATAGTATATAATCATGATGAGATACTCTGGAAATGAGAGAGAAAATAGTATTATGAACAGGTTCGTCGGTAAGTGCTTCAGGTTCATCGCCAAGAGATGAATTCGGTTGGTGGAATGGATCGCCTTCTTCGCGTTTCCATTGAATAAGTCGACTACGAACCCATCAGATGAATTGAGGATGGATGATTGGTTGATTCATTCTGGTGACACTGCTTTCGGAGCTTAGGTGAAATTCCATATCGGAATAGTTGTCGAAATTCGAGGGACTTGAACTAGTTGTGAGTTCCATCCGGTACGGTTAGATAAAGGGTTTTTGATATGAAATGGTTTTCAGATATCGGATGATATTCTAATTATATAGATTATCTATATATATAGAACAAAAGATTTCGTAGATTATGGAGGAATTTATGAAATATGTCAGGAAAATCTACAGTAACAGATGCGCTAAGATATGAATTATCAGATACGCTAAGATATGAATTTTTGTCTATACACTATTCATGCAGTCAATGCAGTAAAACGTGTCTAGAGTAAGAATGATAAGCAGGTAATTTCCTAAGGATGATAAGCAGGTAATTTTCGACACGAAATGATAAGCAAAACTTTTGACATGCAGACACGGTCAAAGTCCAGACCCACTAATGCATTTAAACAACTATCAGTTAGACACACTAATGCAAGACCTGGTTCGCTAAGACCACCGCTCTGATACTACATGTAAAGACCCGACATCAAAGTTTTAGTGGCCCAATTCAATATAATCAAACGCTAATTTGTTTCCTAATTTCGGCTAGACTATCATTAAACTGCCCTACATATTGTTTGATTAATATTCCAATCCCCACTTCATTTATAAATCGTTGTAAAGTGAAAAAAAATTGTATATCAAATTCGTACAGCTTGCAAGAACTACTAACTTATCAACTTTTGTTGGCCATGAAGCTCTAAACCTTGCCCCACTTACATAATTGATCTAGCACTAATATTCTATATCTATCTTGACATCTCATTAAACTTGTAAACACATTAACTCATTTTTTTCTTGTGTTAGTTTGAAAATGAACTGCAATAGGAAGGAAAGAAAAAAAAACGATGAGGTGATGGTTGTAAGTGATAAGTTCACGAAGAGGGAACTCAAAAAGAAGAAAGAGAGAGAGAAGGTGACGGTATTGTTATGGTGATTTCATGTGGTAGTCGATCGTGATTAATATTTGAAGGTAATGATTAATCATTCGAACTGAAATGGAGGTGATCATGGATGGTTTGTGGTTTATGGCACGTAAAAATGGGAAGACATAAGTGAAAATAAGCTGCTACGCAACAGTTTGATAATGGAAAGGGTCGTGATGATATTTAAATAGCTTTGAAGTGGCATCAAGGTGGTGGAAAGTGGTTTTGGGTTCGAAATCAAATGGAAGACAGAAGTATGAGTTGCATCATTTGATAAAGGTTTGTAGTTTCGTATAGATAAGATAACAGAAGAAGAGTAGTTGCAACGATTAGCAACAAGGTGAGGTGGGTTGTGATTGATGGTTTCATAAGGGTGACATGTAAGTATAAATGTAAGTATAAGTGTATATTATGTTATATGTTATATAGTGTGTGAGATAGAGAATTTAATTCTTGTTAAAGTATGAAATGGATATCTGAGAGTGGATTTGGATACTGGAAATATCATAATAAAGAAAGTGTTCGAGCTATGTTGTAACGAGGGTTGTAAGTGATTTAGTTGAAAATGTAAAGTCAAATGAAATCTTATCAGCTGGAATTTCTTGTTTGTTATATGAATCGATCTTAGACAGGAGGAATCATCAGGTACAAGAAAAATAAAAGAAAAGTAAAAGATGAAAACAACCCTCAACTGAATTTGTTGTGTTATGGATTCGATAGCATCAATTACAGACAGGAAACAAATTAGTACCATATGATTGTGATATAAACAGATTCCATTTACATATATATCTGATTGATATCTATTTGGTATTAATAAATAATTAAATAGATAAGTAGTAGTAATAATAATAATAATAATAATAATAATAATAATAATAATAATAATAATAATAATAATAATAATAATAATAATAATAATAATAATAATAATAATAATAATTATTTAATTAATAATAATAATTAATAATAATAATAATAATAATAATAATAATAATAATAATAATAAGCAAAAATGATATTGTTAATGATATTTATGAAAAATTGTATTATCTTTATGATAATATTAATAATAATTTTAATAATAATGGTAATTATAATTAATAAAGTAATAATATCATTAATAGTATTAATCCTAATAACTAATTACAACTAAATAATAAATTTTATCATTCTTATAGTAATATTTATTTTGATAGTTATAATCTTAAATTTATAAAAATTTTAATATATAATATTAATATTAATATTAATAATAAATAAAGTAGTAATGATATCAATAAGATTAGTAATTAAATGTATCCAATTTTATTTATATAAAATTAATAACATTGATATTAATATTAATAATAAGTGATAGCAATTATCTTTTATCTTGTATTAATATTACATATTATTAATTATGTAATAACTATATATATATATATATATATATATATACATATTAGTTTACAACAATTGTTCATGAATCGTCGGAAATGGTCGAAGGGTAAATGAATACATGAACATAGTTCCAAAATTTTCGAGACTTAACATTATAAAATTTGCTCATCGTGTCGAAATCATATGAAGATAAAGTTTAAATTTGGTCAAAAATTTCCGGGTCGTCACACCTGCTACATCACGGATCCCTGTCCTATTTAAAGAAAACCACAACTACCATGAAAACAAGTTGCTATTCGTATGTTTCTATTGATGCATACCTTATTTTTCTGTTTTGATCGAAACATCACCAAACCACCATCTTTCACAACCAAACCCATATATCATCAAATTAATTGTTACTACAAGACTTCTATTCTGCTTCAACCCATCGACCACCATACGAACCCCAATGAACCACCAAATAAGCGTCACCTATTTCCTTCTCACCCTCATCTTCTCTCTAATATCTTTGAATCAAACGAACCTACCTTGTTTAACACCCTAAAATCATGTCACTTCATCAACCAGGAACCACTATCAATTACCTCGTTATTTATCTTTTCGCTTGTAAACTCCATTCCCATTCTTGTACGATCAACAAACTCAATATCATCATTGAAAATAGTTGCTGACTTGCTGTTATGCGATTTATTTATTTTTTTTCTTTTCCCTGCTATGACCGAAGCACTCATATAGCATTTATAAAAATTGTCATGTGCATAGCAGCTGGCAACTTGGACAACTCCACTAAAATAATTGATGTAAGGTGGCTTTATGTGGCCAATTTGTAACTGCTACAAATTTGTTGTTTTATTTTGCACTTTTGAATGTCAACCGAAAACCCTCTTTAACTATATTAAATTGTGTTGATTGGCTCCACAAACACCCCATCCACTACATTCTGTCAAATAACTTAAACAGCCATGGTGGACAACAAATTTGAATCGAGCATGTATTTATTCTTGCTGAATTCCCTTTATGGGCCGTAACATTAGGTTCTTCCAATTTACATGGATTAGTTAGTTGGGCCGAATAATCTAAGTTATCTAGTTGGGCCTGATTATCTAAGTTATCTAGTGGGCAGATTAGTTTGCTGTTTTCTTTTCTACCTGCTCGTGTTAATTAACGATTGAAACATAATATGTAATATTATGATTTCATAAGTATGACTACGTTGATAATTAGGGATTATAAAGGCAATGATATAAGATGTTAGATGATATTGATGATGATCATGAGGAAGACGATGAGTGATGATAATGATTCATAATGATGATGGTTACGGGATAAAAAAAAAGATGATTCATGATGGGTATTATGATGATAATAAATTGGTTATGATGGTGATCAAGATGATGTATACGATGATAATGATAGTAAATATAAGATTATAATGATAGTTAGGATTAGATGATGTTGATGATATAGATTATTATGATGATGTTACGGGTACGATGTATGATGATGATGATGATGATGAGATGAAACATGATGGTCATGATGAAGTTAAGTTGATGTTAAGGATGATTAGTGGGATGATGATCATTCGGACATGAGGATGATGATATACGATACATACAATAATGTTATTAGATGGTGAAGAAGAAGAAAACATAATAAAGGGTTAAATATATTTCGGTTGTAAATAAAATAGAAAAGTAAGTCGCAGCTCAATGGTTAGGAGTGTTGGGTTTAATCGAGAGGTCTCAGGTTCGAGCCCGGGCTGTAGCAGTTTAATTATTTTTTTTGGATGCTTTTCTTCAAAGGTAGTACTATTATTATTATTTTGATTAATATTATTATTACTATTATTATTATTAATATTAATATAATTATTATCATTATTAATATTATTATTATTAGTATCAACATTATTATTATTAATATAAGCATTATTATCATTATTATTATTATTATTATTATTATTATTATTATTATTATTATTATTATTATTATTATTTTATTATGATTATTATTACTATTATTAATAAAACTAAATTATTATTAATGTTATCGTTTTTACTACTAGTATCATTATTATTAATAATACAACTATGTTATTGTTATTATTATCAATGTTACTATTAATATTATTATTATTATTATTGATACAATAAAAGTTAGTCATATAAAATTTTACTTAATAAAATTAGATTAGAAATTTTATAAATTAATTAAAGTATATAACATAAATATTTAATCAAGCTATTCATAAAACACATAAACTATAAAAATAACATTTATATCACTAACTATACATATAGATTTGTTCAATCACAATTTATATGTATTAATATATACAATTGATATATGTTCGTGAATCCAAGGCCAACCCTGCATTGTTCAATATAGTCATATGTATTTTTACTACAAAATATATTAGGTGAGTTTCATTTGCCTTTTTACCCTTTATATTTTTGGGGTGAGAATACATGCGCAATTTTTATAAATGTTTTACGAAATAGACACAAGTAATTGAAACTACATTATATGGGTGAATGATCGAAGCCGAATATGCCCCTTTTGCTTGGTAACTTAAGAATTAGTAAACCGATCTACTAATTGACGCGAATCCTAAAGATAGATCTATTGGGCCTAACGAACCCCATCCAAAGTACCGGATGCTTTAGTACTTCGATGTTGTTTTATATCATGTCCGAAGGATTTCCCGGAATGATAGTGGATATTCTTATATGCATCTTGTTAATGTCGGTTACCAGGTGTTCAATCCATATGAATGATTATTTTTATCTCTATGCATGGGACGTATATTTATGAGAACTGGAAATGAAATTCTTGTGGTCTATTAAAATGATGAAAATGAATGATTATGATAAACTAATGAACTCACCAACTTTTTGGTTGACACTTTAAAGTATGTTTATTCTCAGGTATTAAAGAAATATTCCGCTGTGCATTAGCTCATTTTAAGGATATTACTTGGAGTCATTCATGGCATATTTCGAAAGAAGTTGCATTCGAGTCGTTCAGTTCAGTAAAGATTATGATTAAGTAAATGACAGATTAAATCATTTATAGATGGATATTATGAAATGGTATGCATGCCTGTTAACTTTCGATGAAATGAAAGTTTGTCTTTTAAAATGAATGCAATGTTTGTAAAATGTATCATATAGAGGTCAAGTACCTCGCGATGTAATCATATGTTATTGTATTTGTTCTTATGGATTAGGACGGGTCTTTACATGTGGTATCAGAGTGGTGGTCTTAGCGAACCAGGTTTTGCATTATTGTGTCTAACTGATAGGTGTTTAGATGCATTAGTGAGTCTGGACTTCGACCGTGTCTGCATGTCAAAAGTTTTGCTTATCATTTCGTGTCGAAAATTACCTGCTTATCATTCTTAGGGAATCACTTGCTTATCATCCTTAGTCTAGACACATCTTATTGCATTGATTGCATAGACATTGTATAGATAAATTCATATCTTAGCGTATCTGTTATTGTTGCCTTTGCCTGACAGCTTCCGTAGATTCCTCGATAACTTATGGGATTTTAGTATTATATATACATATGTAAATTATGTATTGCAAGGTACTAATCTACATCCTATAATCTATTTCTTATCGAAAATCCTTCATATGATCGTACGAGATGAATCCCTCAACCAGTTCGAATTCCTCAGATTCCGACAGCTATTCCGACATGGATGTTCACCTAAGCTCCGGAAGCAGCGTCACCAGAATGAATCAACCAATCAGCCATCCCCAATTCATCTGATGGATTCGTAGTCGACTTAATCAATGGAGACGCAAAGAAGGCAATCCTTTCCACCAACCAAATTGCCCTCTTGGCGAAGAACATGCAGCACTTACCGGCGAACCTATCCGAAACACCATTTTCACACTCATTTCCAGAGTATCACGCCACGATTATATTCTATCTAAAATTCTAAATCTTATTCATCCGCTCATCCCAACCGACAATCATCCTGGAGTAATTGAAGAAGTCAACGAGAATATGGTTCAAATTTTACCAGCTTCAGCAATACCACCGGCACCAACAGTACCATCAGTAACAGCACCAGTATCATCAACAATCTATGTCTCAACATCTCATTTTGTACCTCGAGCATAATCATTGTTCTATATGACGTTCTACAACATTTATCTTCGTACGACATGATGATTATGTAATCTCTAAATGTTTTAGAGATTATCTACTCTAGTTCTAGCCATAAATCAGATGTGTTTAATATCATATTAACTCATTAAATCCATGATTACATCTGAAGAAAATATATATGTACATATGTTTTTATAAAGATTGTAATTAAAAATTCATGTGTACAAACTATTAATGGTGAAATTATTTTAACGGGTAGGTAATACCCGAGGAATATTTAGATTTCACTTTAATAAGGTATACTGTACATTCTTCGAATCTGATTCAACGGTCATTTACTATCCTACTTACATCCACAGATATACGTATCCGTTCACCGTAGAATAACCATTTTCATCCAATTTCATATTTGGATTTTGACTTATCAGAATCTAACAAGTGGCATAATGAGGAAAACATTCGACAAAATAAAATTTGTTAGAAACAAACAAAATTAACACGTATCTGTCACAGCTCTAGCAAGTCAACTTTGACTTTTCAGTCGGACTGACCTTATTATAACCTTGATACATACGTTGTCTTTTCGCCTTCGATACCGGGAAACCTTTTATATTCCACCATATTACCATCAGCGTTTAATCATCTAAAAACACGATTCTCGTGGAACCACCTCGGATTGATAATCGACGATTCAGGTATGGCTGCATTAAATGCAGAAGAAACAGTAAAATTGTAGATGGCCTAAATGGCCAAGTGTTTGATGATAAGGAATGAAGTGTTGGGAACGCTCGATAGAAAAATTGGTACCGAAAAACGGATTGAGCTAACCGTGAAGGAGAACAAGGACAAATACAAGGACCAAACCCTATATTCAAAGAATCCAGATAACGCTGGATCCGATAAAATCTTTAGAGAATATCTTGCTCCGTATCCATGATAATCTTGTGGAAAATCTTTCATCATCAACCTTCGATCTTAAAAAAAAAAATTCTGAAAATATCATCATAAATACATTCGATATTTCTGAGGATATTTTCATAATTCTTCTTTTCCGAAATTAGTTATCTCCTCGTACTATCTATGTTACATCATAAAAGAAACTGATTTAGTTTCTATCATTCTGTAAAATTTGAGTTTAGAGTATGAATGATTTCTGGGGTAGTGTTGGGAATTGAAGCATGAGTTAGTATAATATAATGATGCCCGGCCAACGTGATTATATTACAGTAAGTCATGCTGAGTTTCTAATGAAACGTGATGATGGTTCACAGTAGATCATACCATCATCATGTGCCATGTTACACAACTTTTTCATTCTGCTTAACTTCTAAACATATCAAGAAAATATATTCTTGATAGTTCTATTCTCAGTGATTATGGTAATTTGACAAATCAAATAATGCTATTACGTTCTTTCTTGTTTAGAACATTAAGTTCATTCGAAACTCCATACCTACGAATTAAGGACCATTATTCGCTTGACTTGAAGTCGGGAAGAGAAAACAAAGGCATGGAGCTTATAAATATAAAGGAAAATATAAAGCCCAACAACAACACAGAAATTACAAACCGTATATATCAATGTGTATAGCAATATAAAGACTCAGGAGAATTAAAAACACTATAACTCCAAAGTAATAGTGGAAATGAATAGATTCCTCTGGTGGTAAATTAAAAAGAAGAATGACAAATGCGATAGTCAGGATAAGTACAAGGATCGGAACTGGATTAAGCATTCTCAAACTCTTTGGAGATGTGAATTAAGAAAGAAATTATTGAAGTGGTGAAAATTAATGGAACAGAAAAGATAAATTTATAGTGAAAATATCAGACAAAGCAATAGAGACAGATGATCGCATTTATTTATAGAGATCTTAATTTCCATAAATCCCGAAGAATCAGATCTTATAGATTTCGAAGATTTTCTTTAAATCTCTTAAATTCTGGAATTCAATCGAGACAACATCAAAAGTTAAGATGAACCTTATTTTCCTAAATTCAAACGTTACTACGTCAAAAGTAGGACGAATCTTAAATTCCTTATCTCACTCTTTTGGGACCGTTTCACTCGTACGTTTCACATAATCGAATAGTTTTATCTATATTAATCAATAATGATAAAACACTATTTATCGACTCGTATTCATCACGAAAACATTCTTTTTGTTAGTCATGACGACCTCACTCAAATTTCGGGACGAAATTTCTTTAACGGGTAGGTAATGTGACGACCCGGAAATTTCCTACCAAATTTAAACTTAATCTTTATATGATTTCGACACGATAAGCAAAGTCTGTAATGTTGAGTCTCAAAAATTTTGAACTGGTTCATATATTCAATTGACCTTCGACTGTTCTCGATGATTCACGAACCACTAATTGTAAATAGATACATATATAATGTAATGACCCGACTTTTTCGACTTGCTTTTGTGCCTTGTGTTTTTTTGAAACTGCGTATTTGTGCGTACTGTGCTACTTTATACTCTGGAATCTTTATACACATGGCTTACTTTCATTTATGTGTTAAAACGTGCCTTTAAGTACGTAGGATACTTAACTTGATCACCGGAAACCTTTATGACCGTTAGTGTCACTTGACGTTACAAACAAATTGCGTATTGCGTACACGTTTAACTTTTGTCGTAATCGGAATATTATGACTACGAAATCTTAATTATTATTTCATAATAATAATTACTTGGGTTTTTGAATGCTTAATTACGCGTAGTAATTTACTTATGCTTAATAGTTAGTCTTGTTGGACTTTCTACCTTGTTGGGCCTTAGCCCACCCTACACTAGTTAGTGGACTATTTAATTAACCCAATTATTATAGTTAGTGACCCATTAATATGTAATACAAATGCCCATTTATTAGAGGGAACATGCTAGCATTTATGTCAAGTATTATCCTTAATGTTGCATAGGATCCTAACATAAGCACCAACTTTAGACAACCATTAACCAAAAAGCAAAAGTTGGTCTCCCTTGTCCCCCCCCCCCCCCCCCCCGCTCCAATTCACGGCCAACCCACCCCTCCCATACCCTCATTCACCTATAAATACAAGCCTCATTCCATTCATTTTACACTTGCTTTCATTTGTAATTCACACACACTCACTCTCTAATTCTCTCTCTAGTCTTTCTCTCTCTAAAAAGTGTAAGTATTTTGAATTTCTCTTCTTCTTCTTCTTCTTCTCATCATCACGAATTCATCATCATCATCATGGGTCTAGCTTTTTAGCTTTTGATCTTGATTACATCTTGTAGATTCAAACATGGATTTGAATCCTTCAAGAACATGGAAGATTCAAGCTTTCTAGCTTTGAACCTTCACCTACTTTGTAGATCTATATCTTTTAACTTTAATCTTGTTATTTTGTTATAAAGATTCAAACTTGTGTTTGTAATCTTCATGTAACTTAAAGATCCAAGCTTTATGCTTCAAGATCTTCAAGAACAACCAAGATGCAAGTTTTCTAGCTTGAATCTCCATATCTTTTATTGGATCTAAGTTTCGTAACTTATGATCTCATTATTTTATTATAAAGATCAAAACTTGTGTTTATGGTCTTCATGTAACATAAAGATCTAAGCTTTATGCTTCAAGTTCTTCAAGAACACTAAAGGTTCAAGCTTTCTAGCTTTGTGACCTTATAACTTGTGTGAAAGGGATCCAAGCTCTCTAGCTTAGGGTTCCATCACTTCATTTGACTTAGATTATGTTCATACTTGCTTAATTGAAGTAAAGTTTGTAGCTTTAGTTGTAAATGTAACTTGTAATTGTGTTAAGACTAAGGATATGATGTAACCTTGGTTCATCATCCATCTAAGACTCTTAAATGAGTTGTGTTCTTATTTGGTCTTAACATATTGTGTGTTGATGGTAGAATCTTGGTCAAGGTGATGCTAACCCATCAACGAGTTGTACACTTGAAGCTACAATCATCAAGGATGAGAACTGTGATGAGCATCAAGCACTAAGAACCCCACCGGAGCACATTGCTTACTGTTTTCGGGATCTGATCAAACCACCTGAGCTACTGGAAAGTTGATTTTCAGTTATTTCGGTTCGATTAGATGATTTTATGTTTAGACCTAGTCTTAATCCGAGTTACGGTTTAGGATTTATGGCCTTCCGAAAGTCATTACACCCTATTAACGTTGTGCTGAAATTTCTGACCTACTCACACTTAAACCATCGCCACGGTCAAATGAAGACGAGTTTAGTTCTGGAAATTGGTCAGCAACTAGGGGACTCATATACGGAGCCATAGCCACTGATTACGAGTCTTTTATATTTACGTAGAGGTTGTAGCAGCTGACCGAAATCAGCCTATTGTTTTGATCTCTATTCTTGTCAAACTTACTTAGCTTTTATGATGATGAACGATGATGATGATGACACTTAAACTTAATTTATTCACTTTTACACTTATTGGGATAACACACTGACCTATCAACCTTTGACTTAGGTTGACGGCCTTTCGGACCGACTTACTACTTGCATACTTTCATTATCGACTTTACCGCTCTTATCACTGTGAGTTATAGCATCCCTTTTTACTTTAACTATTTTGGGACTGAGACTGCATGCACTTTTTACGTTTTACATACTAGGCACGAGTACTTAAACTTTATATATGTGTGGTTTATACAACGGCATAAACTTTCCCCTTAGCTCGGTAACGTTTAGTCATTGGTTTTTGAACCGGTGAACGTGAATCTTAGATATGGATCCATAGGGTTTGACATCCCCACTCGGGCTAGTCGCGCTAGAATTTAACGGGTGTTTAATACTTCGTAAACATACGCACTCTCCAAGTGTACTTGAGGGGGTTATAAACGTTAAGTTAGTTACCAAGTGCCCACGGTGAAACATATACTTTTCATACTGTTTTGGAACACTGAAATCTTGCGGCCTACATTACATTACTATTACAACTTAAACAATAGCTCACCAACATTATTGTTAACGTTTTTAAGCATGTTTTCTCAGGGGCTTAGAGGTTTGTTTCTTTCGTTGTTTAGACTTGCTGTCTTGGTGTTTAAACTTGCTGTTAAGGACCTGCTGTGCTAGAATTCCACTGCATAACCTTAGAGATGTCTCAATCATGGAACTTTTCTTTTGCATTCGTAGTTTATGTTATTTTCAAATAATGACTTTGTAACGACCTTTGTGTCACGTTATCTTTTGTAAACTCTATCTTTTATGAATGCAAAACTGGTTTTCAAATAGCATGTAGTACTTGACCGTGTAAAGATCCTGTTGTTGACGAATCATACACGATGGTTTTGTACGGGGCGTCACATTTTGGTATCAGAGCATTGGTTGTAGAGAATTAGGTTGCATTAGTGAGTCTAGACCGGACCGAGTAGGATTCACTAATAGGACTAATTTACAACTTGCTAGTTTACTTGTTTCCGTGAAACTTACTGCATGCTGCTGCTTACTTTTACTGCTATATGACGTATATTGCTACTTGATTTTCATTACTGCATGCTACTATATGCTTTTGATTGCATGATACTTCTGTACGATTTGCTATTATTGCCATGCTATTTACTGCTATAGATGATCTAGACTGTCGTAGTTATTTTGCCTAATACGTGCTTGCTTTATGACTTACTGACATGGAAAAAGTCATTTTTCCCTGTTCAGATGTCGGATGTCCCGCCCGTTATCATTTTGGAG
Organism: Rutidosis leptorrhynchoides; assembly: GCF_046630445.1. Lineage (NCBI taxonomy): Eukaryota > Viridiplantae > Streptophyta > Magnoliopsida > Asterales > Asteraceae > Rutidosis > Rutidosis leptorrhynchoides. The sequence goes on from NC_092343.1 coordinate 44,933,434, forward strand.
AGCGACTCAGACTCACCCTCCACTCGCCTGCCATTGTTGCCGATTCACAGATCCCGTCGTCGACACACTCCAGTGACTCTGGCGCTTCGTCCTCTGGAGCCAGTGGCCATGCACCCAACCCAGTAATCACCACAGACAAACACGAGGATCCACCAGAGATTCCAGCTCCACTCATCCCAGGACCCTCGGAGCCACAGCACCATTCCAGTGATGTTGTGATTCCCAGGGAATACGGGGACGTTCCTTTCCGCAATGAGCATAACCATTGGTGCAGACGCCTTCCTGATGGACGTGTCATGCCGATTCCGCCTTTCAGATATCGGATTATGACTACCGGCCGATCAGAGCCACCTCCAGCTGTTTTCGACGACTCATCATCCGACGACTCATCCTCTGATGACTCCAGTGATGAGGATTTCGACGAGGACCCTGAGGAGGCGCCCGTGCAGCCACCCTCTACCCCGCCAAAGAAGCGGTATCATTTCGATGGTACCGTTATTCCAGGGGTTAACGGAGGTAGGTCGTTCGTTAGCGCACATGGAGTAAGGACTAGGGTCACCGCCCGCAAGCGGGTTATGCCGTATCCTGCCGATCCATTCGTGCGTAAGGCTTACCGTTACGCACCATCTACTTCTGGCGCTGGACAATCTGCACCACCTGCACCACCTATACCGACTGCACCGCCTGCCCCACCATCTCCCTCCGTCGAGGAACTGACAAGGGAAGTGGAGATCTTCCGTGCTCGGGTAACTGAGCTCGAGGACCAGATGTCCCACGTAATGGACATCCTTTACCCACCGTCACCATAGGGCATTGTAGTATATTTCATTATGTAATCTCGTTTGTAGTTTCATGTTTTACTCATGTATTGTACGAACTTATGCAGATGTATGCAACTTATTATTAATGAATGAAACTTAGTGTTGTTTACTTTTTGTACGGTGTTCTAATTACGTTATTGTATGATGTTTCTGTGGTATCTGTATCTAGTACATTACTTAGTTAACATGTGTTGCGCTGATTCCATGTTGGTTGCCATATACTATATTTCTATTTATTAAATACTGGATTTTAACTTAAGTCAAAATTTTTGTTTAGAAGAGCAATGGCTAACAGAAGAGCAGCGCCCACAGCAGCACAAATTGAGGAAATGATTGCGGAAAGAGTAGCCGCAGCTATTGCGGAAATCAACCCACAAGCTCCACCAGTTGACCAGCCTATTCGTAACGGGTGTACATATAAGGAGTTTCAAAGCTGCAAGCCCCACAACTTTAGTGGTACTGAGGGGCCAGTTGGATTGACTAGGTGGTTTGAGAAACTAGAAGCTGTGTTCCGTGTAAGCAACTGCTCAGAGACGAATAATACCAAGTATGCCTCCTGTACGCTGTCGGACGGCGCCCTAACCTGGTGGAACACACTTGCTCAGGCCAAATGCATTGACGAGGCTTATGCTACTCCTTGGGAAGAATTTAAGGGAGCCATGATCGAAGAGTACTACCCCAGAACAGATATACAGAAAATGGAGGCTGAGTTCTGGGAGTTGAAGGTTGTGGGAAACGATCTTGATGGTTACAACCGTAGGTATCTAGAATTAGTACTGATGTGTCCCTCGATGGTTACCCCGGAGTTTAAGAGAATGGAACGATATTTGTGGGGACTTCCCAAGTCCATTCAGGGAAATGTCACCTCTTCTAAGCCACCCAACGTCCTAGAAGCTATGCGCATGGCGCACACCCTGATGAACCAGATCACCCCCAAGGAACCTGAGAAAGCGAAATCAGAATCGGGGGCTAGTCATGAGAAGCGTAAGTGGGATGGAAATAAGGGAAAGATCTTTGATCAAAACCCAGCTAAGAGGCATGAGGGTTTTAAGGGAAACAATGACTGGAGGAACCCCAACCCGACCCCTAGCTCGAACCCCAACTACAAGGGTAGTCTACCGCAGTGCAAGAGGTGCTACAAGCACCATACCAGGTACTGTAATGTGGTCTATGAAAAGTGCAAAAGGACCGGGCATATTGGTAAGGACTACAAGATTCCCACCACAACGGTGAAGACAAACCCTACTGGACCAAGGCAGTGCTATGAGTGCGGACAATAGGGCCACTTCAGGAATGAATGTCCCAATAAGAGAAAGGACAGCGGGCCAGCGCGTGGAAGAGCTTTCAATGTAAATGCAAAGGATGTCCGTGAGAACCCCAACTTGGTTACAGGTATATTCACTATCAACAATCTATTAGCTTATGTCCTATTTGATACTGGTGCCGATAGGAGCTATGTTTGTAGACACTTTTGTTCTAAGATAGATTGTTCGTTAGTCCCTTTAAAGGAGATTATGCTTTTTGAGGTAGCCAATGGAAAACTTGAGAAAGTTGACCAAATTGGCCGAGGAGCTATTATCAACATAGCTGGTGTAGATTTCGAGATTGACTTGATACCCATCAAATTGGGAAGCTTTGATGTGATTGTCGGTATGGACTGGTTGACCAAAGTAAGGGCCGACGTTATCTGTGGAGATAAAGCTCTTCGTATACCCCACGGAGATGGTGAGCCACTGATTATTTACGGAGAGAGATGTAGTTCGAAGCTGAACCTCATTAGTTGCATAAAAGCACAAAAGATCATGAAGAAAGGACGTCTTGCTGTTTTAGCACATGTGAAAACGTTAGAAGCCGAGGTAAAGAGTGTGAATGATGTACGAATCGTGAACGAATTTCCCGATGTCTTTCCGGAAGAATTGCCTGGATTACAGCCACCGAGAGCAGTGGAGTTCCAGATCGATCTAGTGCCGGGAGCTGCACCCGTAGCTCGCGCACCTTATCGACTAGCACCTTCCAAACTGCAAGAGTTGCAGAGTCAACTGCAGGAATTGCTAGACCGTGGATTTATCCAACCGAGTTCATCACCTTGAGGCGCACCTATTTTATTCGTGAAGAAGAAGGACGGATCTTTCCACATGTGTATCGATTATCGTGAGCTGAACAAGTTGACGATTAAGAATCGGTATCCCCTTCCCAGAATTGACGATCTTTTCAATCAGCTGCAAGGATCCAGCATTTACTCCAAGATCGATTTGTGATCCGGTTATCACCAATTGAGGGTGAAGGAGAGTGATGTGATGAAAACTACGTTCAGATCCTGTTATGGTCACTATGAGTTTCTAGTGATGCCATTCGGTTTAACCAATGCACCTGCCGTGTTTATGGATCTCATGAATCGAGTATGCAAGCCATATCTGGATAAGTTCGTTATCGTTTTCATAGATGATATCCTCATCTATTCCCGAAGTGAAGAAGAACATGAACAACATCTTCGACTAGTGTTGGAACTCTTGAGACAAGAGCAACTTTACGCCAAATTCTCCAAGTGTGAATTTTGGTTGAAGGAAGTCCAATTTCTGGGTCATATTGTGAGTGATCAAGGTATCAAAGTTGATCCCGCGAAGATCGAAGCTATCAGCAAGTGGGAAACCCCCACTACTCCGACTCACATCTGCCAATTTCTAGGTCTTGCCAGTTACTACCAAAGATTTATTGAAGGTTTCTCTTTGATTTCGCGTCCTTTGACCGCGCTGACTCACAAAGGGAAGAAGTTCGTTTGGGAAAAAGAACACGAATCAGCATTTCAAAACTTGAAGCAGAAATTGACCACCGCACCTATCTTATCTCTTCCTGACGGCAGTGATGATTTCGTCGTATATTGTGATGCCTCGAAAAATGGTTTTAGTTGCGTATTGATGCAAAGATCGAAGTTTATTGCCTATGCTTCTCGTCAACTAAAGATTCACGAGCAAAACTACACTACTCACGACCTCGAACTTGGAGCCGTTGTCTTTGCGCTCAAATTATGGAGACACTATTTGTATGGAACTAAAAGTACCATCTTCACCGACCACAAAAGCCTCCAGCACATATTCGATCAGAAACAACTGAACATGAGGCAGCGACGATGGATTGAGATACTGAACGACTATGATTGTGAACTTCGTTACCATCCTAGAAAGGCAAATATTGTAGCCGATGCCCTGAGCCGAAAGGAGAGGACGGTACCTCTTCGTGTCCGCGCCTTGAACATCACCATTCATTCAAATCTCAATAGCCAGATCCGAGTAGCCCAAGATGAGGCTCTCAAAGAGGAGAATATTTCTCAAGAACACTTGAACATTCTCGTTTCACGATTCGAGGTTAAGGAGACTGGACTCCGATGCTTTGCCGGAAGGATTTGGGTACCTAGTTATGGAGATATACGGAGCCTTATACTAGATGAAGCCCACAAGTCGAGATATTCGATTCATCCAGGAGCCAGTAAAATGTACCACGATCTCAAGGAACAGTATTGGTGGCCTAATCTTAAGAAGGATGTTGCAACTTACGTTGGTAAGTGTTTGACTTGCTCGAAATTTAAGGCCGAACATCAAAGGCCATCTGGATTACTTCAACAACCGGAAATCCCGCAATGGAAGTGGGAAAGGATAACGATGGACTTCATCACAAAGCTACCGAAGACGGTAGGCAGTTATGATACCATCTGGGTTATCGTTGACCGACTTACCAAATCTGCACACTTCTTAGCCATGAAGGAAATGGATACAATGGAGATACTCGCTCAACTATACATCAAAGAGGTTGTATCCCGTCATGGTGTGCCCTTATCGATTATCTCAGATCACGATACCCGTTTTGCTTCTAGATTTTGGCGTTCTTTGCAAGAAGCCTTGGGAACACGTCTCGACATGAGCACCATGTATCACCCGCAGACCGACGATCAGAGCGAACGAACGATTCAGACTTTGGAGGACATGTTGCGTGCCTGTGTTATTGACTTTGGAAAGGCTTGGGAGAGACATTTGCCACTAGCTGAGTTCTCTTACAACAATAGTTATCATTCGAGTATTAATGCCGCACCTTTTGAAGCGTTATATGGCCGCAAGTGCCATTCTCCTATTTGTTGGGCCGAAGTAGGCGAAAAGCAAATCACCGGACCCGAGGTAGTTCATGAAACAACCGAGAAGATTGTCCAAATTTAAGCGAGACTTAAGGTGGCCCGTGATAGCCAAAAGAGTTATGCCGACCTTAAACGTAAAGACTTCGAATTCAACGTGGGTGACTGTGTAATATTGAAGGTCGCACCTTGGAAAGGTGTGATCCATTTTGGAAAGCGCGGAAAGTTAAACCCGCGATATATTGGTCCTTTTGAAATCTTGGAGCGTGTTAGACCCGTTGCTTACCGTTTGGATCTTCCGACTCAGTTGAGCGCAGTTCACCCTACTTTTCACGTGTCGAATCTGAAGAAATGTCTTTCCGAACCCGAACTTGTCATCCCTCTTGATGAGCTTATGATTGATGACCAACTCCACTTTGTGGAAGAACCTGTCGAAATCATGGACAGAGAGGTTAAGACTTTGAAGCACAATAAGATTCCAATTGTTCGAGTCCGATGAAATGCCAAACGTGGACCCGAGTTTACCTGAGAACGAGAGGATCAAATGATGCAGAAGTATCCTTACCTTTTCCCGACACCAACACCTACCTCAGCTTAAATTTCAGGACGAAATTTCCATTAACAGGTGGGTAATGTAACGACCCGAATTTTTCGACTTGCTTTTGTGCCTTGTGTTTTTGCGAAACTGCGTATTTGTGCGTACTGTGCTACTTTATACTCTGGAATCTTCATACACATGGCTTACTTTCATTTATGTGTTAAAACGTGCCTTTAAGTTCGTAGGATACTTAACTTGATCACCGGAAACCTTTATGACCGTTAGTGTCACTTGACGTTACGAACAAACTGCGTACTACGTACACGTTTAACTTTTGTCGTAATCGGAATATTATGACTACGAAATCTTAATTATTATTTCATAATAATAATTACTTGGGTTTTTGGATGCTTAATTACGCGTAGTAATTTATTTATGCTTACTAGTTAGTCTTGTTGGACTTTCTACCTTGTTGGGCCTTAGCCCACCCTACACTAGTTAGTGGACTATTTAATTAGCCCAATTATTATAGCTAGTGACCCATTAATATGTAAGATAAATGCCCATTTATTAGAGGGAACATGCTAGCATTTATGTCAAGTATTATCCTTAATGTTGCATGGGATCCTAACATAAGCACCAACTTTAGACAACCATTAACCAAAAAGCAAAAGTTGGTCTCCCTTGTCCCCCCTCCAATTCACGACCAACCCACCCCTCCCATACCCTCATTCACCTATAAATACAAGCCTCATTCCATTCATTTTACACTTGCTTTCATTTGTAATTCACACACACTCACTCTCTAATTCTCTCTCTAGTCTTTCTCTCTCTAAAAAGTGTAAGTATTTTGAATTTCTCTTCTTCTTCTTCTTCTCATCATCATGAATTCATCATCATCATCATGGGTCTAGCTTTTTAGCTTTTGATCTTGATTACATCTTGTAGATTCAAATATGGATTTGAATCCTTCAATAACATGGAAGATTCAAGCTTTCTAGCTTTGAACCTTTGATGATGTAGCGTGAGGGTACGAAATAGTATTATTTTTAATACAAAATACTACAAAATATGACACAAGTTTTATTAATTTACGGATGGGATATACCTAAACCTTGCTACAACACTATAGGCAGTGTACCTAATCGTAGAGTAGTGTAGTTTTTAGTAAGTCCGGTTCGTTCCACAGGGAGCTGGTGATACTTACTATATTTTTAACAACTATATTTATACAAAATATATATAATTATATAAGTAGTAATATTATTATAAAATGGGGGTTTTACCGTTTAATGACCGGTTTGTCGATTCTATATTTTAAGCGTAAAGATAAATGACGATAATTAAAGTGCGTAAAATAATGACAATAAATAAAATGACAGTAAATAAAATTGCGAGTAATAAAATGACAGTAAATAAAGATACGATGAGAAATATAATAAAAGAATTATGCTTATTTAAACTTCCGTAATCATGATGTTTGACGTGTTGATTTTAATTTATTACCATGGGTTAATTGTCCTTTGTCCTGGTTTATTTGATACATCTATCTGGTTTTTGTCCATAATAGTCCATCGGTCATAAATATAAAGTGCGAGTATCCTCGTCAAATTACCCTTATACCCGAAGTCAAATATTCCAACTGATTAAGGATTTAAACTGTGACGCAGTTATCACTTCTGTCAACAATTACACCAGTTATCACTGTATGTAATCCACCCCTGTTTTAATTAGTTTATGAATATTAATTCATCCACTTGATCAGTTTGAATAATCAATTACCCAACCCGAATAATTAATTAAATGATTATAATAGATTCCATATGAACGTCACTAAATAGGACAACCATAATCATTATTAATTATTAGGATAATTAATTTGAAGATAGGTTCGACAGACTCCAATGAGTTGTCACTCAATTAGACAATACCCCCCATCTATTAATAGTCAATAGTCCAATTTCCACAAGTGTCGGTCTTTTGCCCAAACCCCAATTATGGTACAAAGTTCAATAACCCCGTCTTAATATTTTAGCCCAACATCACGATTACTTCGGCTCAAATAAGCATAATAATAACTTAGCTACGAGACATTAAATTAAAAAGGTTGAACATAACTTACAATGATTAAAAATAGCGTAGCGTTACACGGACAGAATTTCGACTTACACACTCAAACGATCTCTATCATAAATCTTATTATTATCATAATTTAAAATTAAAATTAAGATTATTGTTATATCTTATTACATTAACATTATGATAGAGAATTATAAATATAGATATTGATATTTGATATTGATAATTGATCGAAGAAAAAAGATCGGAAAAAAATTCTTCCTCCTCTTCATCGAACGTAATATAGCCTTTTATAGGCAAAATTATAAATTGAATTTTCATTTACGACCCCTGAACTATGCTCAATTAACAACTTTTTATTATTTAATATTATTCTTATTATGATTTATTTAAATATTATATTTTATTCTTGTGCATAGTTGACTCGTAATTTTTACACCGTTGCGTCGAGCGCTGAGAGTTGACTCATGTCCTGGTTCCGGATTTTCGAACGTCCTTTCGTACAATTTTATATCGTGTACTTTGCGTTTTGTAACTTGTACTCTTGTCATTTTTAGACGTTTCTCATCAATAAATTGAACCTTTTGAATTGTATCTTGTACATTTGAGCTTTTTGGACGTTTTGGTCTTTCAAATCTTCGTTTTTGTCTTTAAATCTTCATTTTCGAGCGATTTGCGTCATTCGTCTTCGCACTTATTTATTTAACTATTACAACTAAAAATAAGGAAATTACATTAAAAAACTTTACATATTGGAACGATATTGCTACTAAATATATGTTCATTTGGAACACTATCAAATATCCCCACACTTGAGCGTTGCTTGTCCTCAAGCAATACAGAACTTGAAATAAAAACATACATGAATCACTTTTTTTATTCATCACATTTTGTACATCAGTGATTTTGATATAGCGGTATAAACAATGATAGTAATGATGGTTAAAGGTGGGTGTGTCATCCACAGTTGCCTTGGGTTTAGGTCAACGACACTTGCAATCAAATAGCCGATTTACTTTCGGTTTCCAAAGCAAAGTGCACATTTGAAAGGCGGTTTACAGTCCCACATGACTATAAAAATTTAGATCCTTTAGGAAATAGGATCTTTATGAAAACATTTGATCTTTTGAAAATTCAATCTAGCTTTTACCCTAGATAAGTTTTCTGATTTGATCCACCATTGGTGTTGCAAAATATATTTGTGGATCAATATTTTGGCTAAAAACATTTAGGTTCGTGTAATCCACTGCTATCCCGGTATCAGAAAGCACACATCCAGTTTACTTGTTCCGTATATTACCTTTCGGCAAACTACTGTCCGGTTGTAAAGGAAAGCGATGAACAAGAAACTGTTAAGGCAATGTCCCGTGACATGCAGATGATTATGGTCTTTTAACGTGTCGGATGCTAGAACTATCCTTGGTAGGAGCGATAGTAAAGATCATCCTATGATTTTTCGGTCTGGCACAAGGTCCTGTCTCCGACCATGCTATGCAACCACCGTTCTTACGGTTGACACCCGATTTAGTTCAGGTGACCTAATGAATTCCAGGTGAATTCCTAGGATTTTACGTTCAATGGTAATGAACGCATTGAAAATGGATTTTCAGAAAACAAATCGGTTTGCAATTTTGATCAAAATATTTTCTCGTTCAAGCTCGAGTTTAGATATCATTGAATTCCATGAGTTTGAATTCTCAATCTTTAAGGTCAATCTCTAGGATTGAGTATTATCAGTCTTAAAAGCTGATTTTTAATCTTTAAGGAGATTATCCTTTCTGGGGATCTGATTCATTAGTCTTATCAAGCTAATTTGCACGGTGCCTCCCCATTGTACGAGATAAATCCTTCTCATGGTTAGGATAAATCTGACCACTTGGCGACCCTGTTTGATGCTGAGGTCCGTGGATTTCCTGCTGATTTTAGAGATGACTTTTCTAGATTTTTCGTCAACCTACAGCTGGTCTGGACGACAACTTCATGATCTAAATCAAGAAGCGCGTGTCTTTTTCGGAAGACTTTACTTCCTTTTAATGATGGAATTGATTCATCGTGTAGATCCATCTTTCTTTAATAAATCGGGTAAAACAGTTAATTTAGTCCAAAACAAAAACACCTGCAATAACTTTACAGAAACATGTGATAGATAGTTTTTAATTGAATAACTTGGTACATTCTCCCCACACTTAGTTTCTTTCTTTGCCTTTTTATTCTCCTTTATTTCATTTTAAATGAATTCAAGCGTTTTAGGTTGTTTCTCAATTTATGCCCTTTCCGAGGTAACGATAATTTCGGTATTAACACCTAGTTTTCACCGTTCATAAATATGTATAAACATAATTTTGACTTCATTTAATTGAAAATTTTTCAAATTTTCACAAAATTTGGCAAATAAACCAAGTATAAACCTGAGAGAATTTATAACCCTTCCCCACACTTAAGATCATGCAATGCCCTCATTTGCATGAAATCAGACTATAATTATAAATTCATGAGGGTGATTAGTGTAGAAAAGTGATTAAAAATACCCAGTTTGTAAGCATATTATTTTACATCACATTTGATATTTTGCTTCTTGTCGTCAAAATCAGTAGCTATTGCTGAACTTAATGTTAGTCTTTGAAAGTGCGTTGTTCTACCCTGTTTTGTACATAATATAAAATACAAACATATATATACATATTTATATATATATTTTTGAAGTTTGGTTTATAACCCCACTTTTCAAAAATTTATAAAGTATAATATTTTTGGCATACTTTAAATCAATAAAATTAAAAATAATGATAACAAAATTTGCCGTCCCACCCTCGGGTAAAGCAATTTCGACTTAATGACCTAGTCTTCAACTCACGACGAATTTTAGAAATCATTTTTTCAACTTAATGAATTAAAGTAAATTTTGTTTTTAAATATCACACAAAACTTAAAAGCATATTAATTTCATATAAAACCTAAAAAAAAACAAAAATTCAGAATGGGGGGAGAAAACTAGTTCTTTAGTGTCTGCTAGCGGAAAAGACCAATCGGATTCCATTCTCGGAACTACACGAGAACAGAACAACTAACTCTATATAACATTTTCTTAGAACATTTGAATCTCCCCACACTTAGGTAGCTGTGGTGTCGAAATTGTGATTAACTTCATCGTCAATTTCTTTTGGTCCATAATCAACTTGCCTATCTGTGACTTTTTCTTTAAGCCAGTGCCTAGCTTCTTCTATGAAATCCCATAATTCAACTAGTTTCGCCTTTTCTTTAGGCGACAGATTGGATACTAACCGGTTACATAACTTAAAGTTCCCCTTACTTCTAGCATCGATAGCCCGTTTAAAAAGTTTCTTCATTGAACTGTTAATAATGGGGTCATTTAATTTCGTATCAACAACGGGGTTCTTTGTTATCAAGTCATCATTAGGTGTTACTTCATCTTCCCCACACTTAGGCGTTTTATTATTGTTAAGCACTACCGTTGGAGTTGGTAAAACAACATGGTTATTACCAATTGTTTTTACTGGTTCAACGGTTTTGGTTGGTGGAGATTTAGACTTTCGAATCATAAAGGTGATTGATTTGTTACCACTTTTAAGTGTCATTCTTCCATTTCCTACATCAAATAACGCCCCGGTGGACGCTAAGAATGGTCGACCTAAAATTAGAGGAACGTTTGAGTCCTCTTCTATGTCAATGACAATGAATTCGACTAGAAAGGTTAAATTACCTACTTGAACGGGTAGGTTGTCAGCAATTCCAACTGGGTGCTTAATGGTTTGATCAAGGAGTCGAACACTCATATCCGTTGGAGTTAACTCACCTACACCTAATCTCTTATATAATGAAAGAGGCATAACACTCACACTTGAACCTAAATCTGCTAGTGCATCATACATGACACAGTCACTAAGTACACAAGGAACAATAAATTCACCCGGATCACCTACCCTAGGTGGAGGATTTGGTGGAACTGTCTTCACCGGGTTTATATTTACGGCTTTTGTTTCTTGCACTTTCTTATTCTTTTTCTTCTTCTTCTTTCCAGAGGTATCACAATCTTTATTACCTATCACTTGCTCATACTCAACTCCTTTTCTTGGAAACGGGATGGGTGGTTTGTATGGTGCCACCACTGGCTTTACATACTCGGGTGGTGGTGGTGTAACTTCTTCATTGTTACTCTCATCTAAAACCTTCCCATCTTCTGGTGCTGGTTTTTCAGAATTCGTTGAAACCATATTAACATTCTCATTCCGAGTATTTACTTCAGTATTACTCGGTAGCTTTCCTTGTTCCCTCTCACTCATCATGCTAGCAAGAGTACCTACGTGTTTTTCAAGATTCAAAATGGAAGCTTGTTGAGTTCTTAATGACTGATCAAACCTCTCGTTCGTTTGGGTTTGAGATGTAATGAATTGTGTTTGAGATTCAATCAGCTTTGCCATCATTTCTTCTAGATTTGGCTTTTTCTCTTCGGGTTGTTGTGGTGGTTTATACAAGCTAGGTCTTTGTTGATTGAAAGTGTTGTTTTGAGTTGGTTGGTTATTCGGACCTTGTTGGTTATACCAGTTATTTTCGGGTCCTTTTGGATTGTAAAGAATGTTTTGATTTCGATTTAAGTTTAGCCTTGGCGGTTGATAATTATTTTGATAATTATTTCCCGGCCTTTGGTTCATATAGGAAACATTCTCTCGTTGTTCCATCGTTGGTTCAATGTGACAATCTTTCAATAAGTGTGGTCCACCGCATTGCTCACAACTGATTCGTATTGCGTGAATATCTTTATTCATCTTTTCCATTCGTCTTTCGAAAGCATCTATTTTTGCGGAAACGGAATCAAAGTCAGGGCTAGAATCGGCTCTAGCTGCTTTAGATGATCGAAAGATATCTTTTTCTTGGTGCCACTCATGCGAGTGGGAGGCTGTGTTATCAATAATTTTGTAAGCTTCAGTTGCGGTTTTCTTCATGATGGAACCACCAGCGGTTATGTCGATGTCTTTTCGTGTGGCGATGTCTACGCCTTTATAGAAGATTTGTACTATTTGAAAAGTATCTAATCCGTGTTGAGGACATCCTCTCAACATCCTTCCGAATCTTGTCCACGCCTCATATAATGTTTCATTTAGATTTTGCGCGAACGTAACAATTTCTCCTTGAAGTCTCACGGCTTTGGATGCCGGAAAGAATCGTTTAAGAAATTTTTCAACTAAAACATCCCATGTGTCAATCGCCCCTTCAGGTAACGATTCTAACCAATCTTTGGCTTCTCCCTTTAAAGTCCAGGGAAATAACATGAGATAGATTTGTTCGTCTTTCACTTCTCGGATTTTGAATAGTGTACAAATTCTTTTAAACGTACGAAGGTGTTCGTTAGGATTTTCATTCGGTGCACCACTGAATTGGCTTTGGTTAGTTACCATGTGTAGAATTTGTCCTTTAATTTCATAATCTGGAGCATTAACTTCTGGCTTAATAATGGCGTGACCTTGGCCAGTGCGCTTAGCTCTCATTCGTTCTTCCATACTTAGAGGTTCTAGATTTTCCATGATTGGATTTGTTGTATCCGAATCACTAGAGGATTCTGATTTAATGGTTTCTTTCCTCAACAATCTCTGTTTGAATGATTGGTGGTTCCGGAGGAAAGTTTAATGGTTCGGGATCTACAAACCGTTCCTGAATATTCTCCGGATTCTCAATTGTGAGGTTTGTTTCAAAAACTGGATTATCGGAAATTTGAGTTTGAGGATTTGGTCGACTTGATGACGATTCTAAAGAAAAATCAACGGCGGCGATATTCGTTAAACGATGTCTTGATCGAGTTACAGGTGGTGAACGTACAAAAGGTGGTGAACGTCTTGCTCGGTGCATTCACTGAATATCCTATTAGTTTTAAAAAGGAAAGAAAAATTATAATAAGTTATCCAACCAATAGACTTTTCTGATTTTGCCCACGTTTCGAATAGCCAAAAGATGCAGCAGAGGGGCAGGATTCGTTTGGTCTCAATATAATTGAGGACTGTTTGGCTCCAATAACCCGGTCCACGTACAAATCCAACTATTACTACGAACCAGAAAATTTTGATGTCTATCAATTTAACCACTTAAAATAAATTTTCGTAATTTTAAGAAATTTAGAGAAGAAGTAGAAAAAAATTCTAAGTCCTAAAAACTAGAATGGCGAGAAATAAGAAAGAAATAGATTGCGCGTCGAAAAATGTCGAAAAATAAAAGGTCGAAAAATAGGCGTCGAAAAATAAAAATAAGAAAGTAGTGCGAAATACGGCGTCGTAAAATTCTAAAGCACCTAAAACTTAGTCTAAGGAATAAGCACTTAAGGGATTTTACGGCAAAGCCTAAAAATTCTAGAAGTAAAAATAACTATGGCAAAACTAAACTTAATACTAAAAGTTGCGACTATAGTCTAAAAATCTAAAGGTAATAAAACTAAAAAAAAAAATTTTTTTTTATAGACAAAATTTTAAAAATATATATATTTTTTTTTAATAATTTTTTTTTTTTTTTTTTTTTTTTTACGTTTTTTTTTTTTTTTTTACGTTTTTGTTTTTTTTTTTTTTACGTTTTTTTTTTTTTTTTACGTTTTTTTTTTTTTTTTTTTACGTTTTTTTTTTTTTTTTTTTTTTTTTTAATTTTAAAAAAAAAAACGATTTTTTTTTTTTTTACAAATTTTTTTTTTTAAAACGATTTTTTTTTCTTTTAAAAAAAACGATTTTTTTTTTTTTTTTTTTTTTTTACACAAATTTTTTTTTTTTTTTTTTTTTAAAAAACGAAATATTTTTTTTTTTTTTTTTTTTTTTTTTTAAAAAACGATTTTTTTTTTTTTTTTTTTTTTTAAAACGATTTTTTTTTTTACAAATTAATAATTTTTTTTATAATTATAATTTTTTTTTTTTTTAAACTTTTTTTTTTTTAATTCATTTACTATTCATGAATAGTAAATGAAAATAAATTAATTAATTTACTATTCACATGAAAGCGACATGATAGCAATTATTAATTATAAGTTACATAATATACCCCTGAAGTATTTAATAAATACGACTTTTTTTTTTTAAAATTTACGTAAATTTTTGATTCTTAAATATTTTTATATTATTATATTCTATTTCAATATTATTATATTATTATATTCTATTTCAATATTATTATATTATTATATTTTATTTCAATATTATTATAATTAAAAATATAGCGTTTTAGCGCTCCCCGGCAGCGGCGCCAAAAACTTGATGATGTAGCGTGAGGGTACGAAATAGTATTATTTTTAATACAAAATACTACAAAATATGACACAAGTTTTATTAATTTACGGATGGGATATACCTAAACCTTGCTACAACACTATAGGCAGTGTACCTAATCGTAGAGTAGTGTAGTTTTTAGTAAGTCCGGTTCGTTCCACAGGGAGCTGGTGATACTTACTATATTTTTAACAACTATATTTATACAAAATATATATAATTATATAAGTAGTAATATTATTATAAAATGGGGGTTTTACCGTTTAATGACCGGTTTGTCGATTCTATATTTTAAGCGTAAAGATAAATGACGATAATTAAAGTGCGTAAAATAATGACAATAAATAAAATGACAGTAAATAAAATTGCGAGTAATAAAATGACAGTAAATAAAGATACGATGAGAAATATAATAAATGAATTATGCTTATTTAAACTTCCGTAATCATGATGTTTGACGTGTTGATTTTAATTTATTACCATGGGTTAATTGTCCTTTGTCCTGGTTTATTTGATACATCTATCTGGTTTTTGTCCATAATAGTCCATCGGTCATAAATATAAAGTGCGAGTATCCTCGTCAAATTACCCTTATACCCGAAGTCAAATATTCCAACTGATTAAGGATTTAAACTGTGACGCAGTTATCACTTCTGTCAACAATTACACCAGTTATCACTGTATGTAATCCACCCCTGTTTTAATTAGTTTATGAATATTAATTCATCCACTTGATCAGTTTGAATAATCAATTACCCAACCCGAATAATTAATTAAATGATTATAATAGATTCCATATGAACGTCACTAAATAGGACAACCATAATCATTATTAATTATTAGGATAATTAATTTGAAGATAGGTTCGACAGACTCCAATGAGTTGTCACTCAATTAGACAATACCCCCCATCTATTAATAGTCAATAGTCCAATTTCCACAAGTGTCGGTCTTTTGCCCAAACCCCAATTATGGTACAAAGTTCAATAACCCCGTCTTAATATTTTAGCCCAACATCACGATTACTTCGGCTCAAATAAGCATAATAATAACTTAGCTACGAGACATTAAATTAAAAAGGTTGAACATAACTTACAATGATTAAAAATAGCGTAGCGTTACACGGACAGAATTTCGACTTACACACTCAAACGATCTCTATCATAAATCTTATTATTATCATAATTTAAAATTAAAATTAAGATTATTGTTATATCTTATTACATTAACATTATGATAGAGAATTATAAATATAGATATTGATATTTGATATTGATAATTGATCGAAGAAAAAAGATCGGAAAAAAATTCTTCCTCCTCTTCATCGAACGTAATATAGCCTTTTATAGGCAAAATTATAAATTGAATTTTCATTTACGACCCCTGAACTATGCTCAATTAACAACTTTTTATTATTTAATATTATTCTTATTATGATTTATTTAAATATTATATTTTATTCTTGTGCATAGTTGACTCGTAATTTTTACACCGTTGCGTCGAGCGCTGAGAGTTGACTCATGTCCTGGTTCCGGATTTTCGAACGTCCTTTCGTACAATTTTATATCGTGTACTTTGCGTTTTGTAACTTGTACTCTTGTCATTTTTAGACGTTTCTCATCAATAAATTGAACCTTTTGAATTGTATCTTGTACATTTGAGCTTTTTGGACGTTTTGGTCTTTCAAATCTTCGTTTTTGTCTTTAAATCTTCATTTTCGAGCGATTTGCGTCATTCGTCTTCGCACTTATTTATTTAACTATTACAACTAAAAATAAGGAAATTACATTAAAAAACTTTACATATTGGAACGATATTGCTACTAAATATATGTTCATTTGGAACACTATCAACCTTCACCTACTTTGTAGATCTATATCTTTTAACTTTAATCTTGTTCTTTTGTTATAAAGATTCAAACTTATGTTTGTAATCTTCATGTAACTTAAAGATCCAAGCTTTATGCTTCAAGATCTTCAAGAACAACCAAGATGCAAGCTTTCTAGCTTGAATCTTCATATCTTTTGTTGGATCTAAGTTTCCTAACTTATGATCTCATTATTTTGTTATAAAGATCAAAACTTGTGTTTATGGTCTTCATGTAACCTAAAGATCTAAGCTTTATGTTTCAAGTTCTTCAAGAACACTAAAGGTTCAAGCTTTCTAGCTTTGTGAACTTATCACTTGTGTGAAAGGGATCCAAGCTCTCTAGCTTAGGGTTCCATCACTTCATTTGACTTAGATTATGTTCATACTTGCTTGATTGAATTAAAGTTTGTAGCTTTAGTTGTAAATGTAACTTGTAATTGTGTTAAGACTAAGGATATGATGTAACCTTGGTTCATCATCCATCTAAGACTCTTAAATGAGTTGTGTTCTTACTTGGTTTTAACATATTGTGTGTTGATGGTAGAATCTTGGTCAAGGTGATGCTAACCCATCAACGAGTTGTACACTTGAAGCTACAAGCATCAAGGATGAGAACCGTGATGAGCATCAAGCACTAAGAACCCCACCGGAGCACCTTACATACTGTTTTTGGGATCTTATCAGACCACCTGGGCTACTGGAAAGTTTATTTTCAGTTATTTTGGTTCGAGTATATGATGTTCCGTTTAGACCTCGTCTTAATCCGAGTTACGGTTTAGGATTTATGGCCTTCCGAAATTCATTACACCCTATTAACGTTGTGCTGAAATTTCTGACCTACTCGCACTTAAAACGACGCCACGGTCAAACAAAGACAAGTTTCGTTTTGGAAATTGGTCAACAACTAGGGGACTCATATACGGAGCCATAGCCACTGATTACGCATCTTTTTGATTTACGTAGAGATCGTAGCAGCTAACCGAAGTCAGCCTATTGTTTCGATCTCTATTCTTGTCAAACTTACTTAGCTTTTATGATGATGAACGATGATGATGATGACACTTAAACTTAATTTATTCACTTTTACACTTATTGGGATAACATACTGACCTAGAAACCTTTGACTTAGGTTGACGACCTTTCGGACCGACTTACTACTTGCATACTTTCATTATCGACTTTACCGCTCTTATCACTGTGAGTTATAGCATCTCTTTTTACTTTAACTATTTTGGGACTGAGAATACATGCACTTTTTACGTTTTACATACTAGGCATGAGTACTTAAACTTTATATATGTGTGGGTTATACAACGGCATAAACTTTCCCCTTAGCTCGGTAACGTTTAGTCATTGGTTTTTGAACCGGTGAACGCGAATCTTAGATATGGATCCATAGGGTTTGACATCCCGCCTCGGGCTAGTCGCGCTAGCATTTAACGGGTGTTTAATACTTCGTAAACATACGCACTCGCCAAGTGTACTTTAGGGGGTTATAAACGTTAAGTTAGTTACCAAGTGCCCACGGTTAAACATATACTTTTCATACTATTTTGGAACACTGAAATCTCTTGGCCTACATTACATTACTGTTACAACTTAAACTATAGCTCACCAACATTATTGTTGACGTTTTTAAGCATGTTTTCTCAGGTGCTTAGAGGTTTGTTGCTTCTGTTGTTTAGACTTGTTGTCTTGGTGTTTAAACTTGCTGTTAAGGACCTGATGTGCTAGAATTCCGCTGCATAACCTTAGAGATGTCTCAATCACGGAACTTTTCTTTTGCATTCGTAGTTTATGTTATTTTCAAATAATGACTTTGTAACGACCTTTGTGTCACGGTATCTTTTGTAAACGCTATCTTTTATGAATGCAAAACTGGTTTTCAAATAGCATGTAGTACTTGACCGTGTAAAGATCATGTTGTTGACGAATCGTACACGATGGTTTTGTACGGGGCGTCACATATAATAATAATTTGAAGTATAATTTAAAATATTATATGCTTTAATTTTAACTATGTAAAATAAAAATAAAATATAAAATTATTATTAAAATAAATACATAAACATATATATATTATGTATATTAAAAATAGATATTATATGATTGTAATACTCGTTGATGTTCAGATTGATATTAACCAGGTTAAATTCAAACTTAATGAATTTTAAAATAAATGGTGATCCGAAAAGGAGTTATATGAACCATAGGCCTATTAAAAATTATATTTAGAAACTAAATAATAAATTTCGGCACTTTTTATATTTTACCCAAGATAGAGCGCGGATAGTGACTTAAATTTTATTTAATAGTTTAATGACCAAAACTCTACAAATGATTAGAATAAATAAAGCTATGGGGTTTTTCTGAAATCTCTTATCCGCCACTGTTTAACAACGGAGCACGAAGCATCCAGTCCGTGATTGAAATAGTAAACCAATAGTAATAGGCGGCTAACTTCATTTAACACATTTATTATTATATTAATAAATTATTATTCTGATAATATCATCCGTGATATCCTAAAGTGAGAACCTATTTTACTGTGTACATGTGATACTAAGTTGGATTATGTTTTCTTTTCTATCTATACATATATGACATATAAACAAATAAGATATATATCATACATCTTCATCTAGCTCTCTCACTCTCTCTTGTATAAACCGAACCATCATCTTCTTGATACAACACAACCAAACAATCATCATCTTCGAGCTCTACTATTGTTCTCTGTTTCGATCTAATGGACCATGAATAACCATCCACAACCACCTTAACATCCTCAGAAATAAACCACCACCCTTACCACCTATGATCACTCATAACTCACATTCACACATCTTCGGTAATCATCTTCACCATCGAACCCAAATTTATTTGCTACTCATGCTCGTCTTCATTCATCAACATCACTACCTCTTTCATCATGAAATCCCATTATGATCATACTCCATCTTGAACCGCCACCACCGGATTACCGTTGCCACTTCATCACCACCATCTTCAAAACTGCTCCGGCTTATATATATATATATATATATATATATATATATATATATATATATATATATATATATATATATATATATATATATATATATATATATATTCTTTTTCTTCGGTCGACACCCAAACGCAGCACCCCTGCTACATCACGGATCCCTGTCCTATTTAAAGAAAACCACAACTACCATGAAAACAAGTTGCTATTCGTATGTTTCTATTGATGCGTACCTTATTTTTCTGTTTTGATCGAAACATCACCAAACCACCATCTTTCACAACCAAACCCAAATATCATCAAATTAATTGTTACTACAAGACTTCTATTCTACTTCAACCCATCGACCACCATACGAACCCCAATGAACCACCAAATAAACGTCACCTATTTCCTTCTCTCCCTCATCTTCTCTCTAATATCTTTGAATCAAACGAACCCACCTTGTTTAACACCCTAAAATCATGTCACTTCATCAACCAGGAACCACTATCAATTACCTCATTATTTATATTTTCGCTTGTAAACTCCATTCCCGTTCTTGTACGATCAACAAACTCAATATCATCATTGAAAATAGTTGCTGACTTGCTGTTATGCGATTTATTTATTTTTTTTCTTTTCCCTGCTATGACCGAAGCACTCATATAGCATTTATAAAAATTGTCATGTGCATAGAAGCTGGCAATTTGGACAACTCGACTAAAATAATTGATGTAAGGTGGCTTTATGTGGCCAATTTGTAACTGCTACAAATTTGTTATTTTATTTTGCACTTTTGAATGTCAACCGAAAACCCTCTTTAACTATATTAAATTGTGTTGATTGGCTCCACAAATATCCCATCCACTACATTCTGTCGAATAACTTAAACAGCCATGGTAGACAACAAATTTGAATCGAGCATGTATTTATTCTTGCTGAATTCCCTTTATGGGCCGTAACATTAGGTTCTTCCAATTTACATGGATTAGTTAGTTGGGCCGAATAATCTAAGTTATCTAGTTGGGCCAGATTATCTAAGTTATCTAGTGGGCTGATTAGTTTGCTGTTTTCTTTTCTTCCTGCTCGTGTTAATTACTGAGTGAAACATAATATGTAATATTATGATTTCATAAGTACGACTACGTTGATAATTAGGGATTATAAAGGCAATGATATAAGATGTTAGATGATATTGATGATGATCATGAGGAAGACGATGAGTGATGATAATGATTCATAATGATGATGGTTACGGGATAAAAAAAAGATGATTCATGATGGGTATTATGATGATAATAAATTGGTTATGATGGTGATCAAGATGATGTATACGATGATGATGATAGTAAATATAAGATTATAATGATAGTTAGGATTAGATGATGTTGATGATATAGATTATTATGATGATGTTACGGGTACGATGTATGATGATGATGATGAGATGAAACATGATGGTGATGATGAAGTTAAGTTGATGATAAGGATGATTAGTGGGATGATGATCATTCGGACATGAGGATGATGATATACGATACATACAATAATGTTATTAGATGGTGAAGAATAAGAAAACATAATAAAGGGTTAAATATATTTCGGTTGTAAATAAAATAGAAAAGTAAGTCGCAGCTCAATGGTTAGGAGTGTTGTGTAGTGACCCGAACTTTTCCATGTTTATATATATTAATTGAGATTGATATTTACATGATTAAATGTTTCCAACATGTTAAGCAATCAAACTTGTTAAGACTTGATTAATTGAAATATGTTTCATATAGACAATTGACCACCCAAGTTGACCAGTGATTCACGAACGTTAAAACTTGTAAAAACTATATGATGACATATATATGGATATATATATAGTTAACATGATACTATGATAAGTAAACATATCATTAAGTATATTAACAATGAACTACATATGTAAAAACAAGACTACTAACTTAATGATTTTTAAACGACACATATATGTAACGATTATCGTTGTAAAGACATTTAATGTATATATATCATATTAAGAGATATTCATACATGATAATATCATGATAATATAATAATTTAAAATCTCATTTGATATTATAAACATTGGGTTAACAACATTTAACAAGATCGTTAACCTAAAGGTTTCAAAACAACACTTACATGTAACGACTAACGATGACTTAACGACTCAGTTAAAATGTATATACATGTAGTGTTTTAATATGTATTTATACAGTTTTGAAAGACTTCAATACACTTATCAAAATACTTCTACTTAACAAAAATGCTTACAATTACATCCTCGTTCAGTTTCATCAACAATTTTACTCGTATGCACCCGTATTCGTACTCGTACAATACACAGCTTTTAGATGTATGTACTATTGGTATATACACTCCAATGATCAGCTCTTAGCAGCCCATGTGAGTCACCTAACACATGTGGGAACCATCATTTGGCAACTAGCATGAAATATCTCATAAAATTACAAAAATATGAGTAATCATTCATGACTTATTTACATGAAAACAAAATTACATATCCTTTATATCTAATCCATACACCAACGACCAAAAACACCTACAAACACTTTCATTCTTCAATTTTCTTCATCTAATTGATCTCTCTCAAGTTCTATCTTCAAGTTCTAAGTGTTCTTCATAAATTCCAAAAGTTCTAGTTTCATAAAATCAAGAATACTTTCAAGTTTGCTAGCTCACTTCCAATCTTGTAAGGTGATCATCCAACCTCAAGAAATCTTTGTTTCTTACAGTAGGTTATCATTCTAATACAAGGTAATAATCATATTCAAACTTTGGTTCAATTTCTATAACTATAACAATCTTATTTCAAGTGATCATCTTACTTGAACTTGTTTTCGTGTCATGATTCTGCTTCAAGAACTTCGAGCCATCCAAGGATCCATTGAAGCTAGATCCATTTTTCTCTTTTCCAGTAGGTTTATCCAAGGAACTTAAGGTAGTAATGATGTTCATAACATCATTCGATTCATACATATAAAGCTATCTTATTCGAAGGTTTAAACTTGTAATCACTAGAACATAGTTTAGTTAATTCTAAACTTGTTCGCAAACAAAAGTTAATCCTTCTAACTTGACTTTTAAAATCAACTAAACACATGTTCTATATCTATATGATATGCTAAATTAATGATTTAAAACCTGGAAACACGAAAAACACCGTAAAACCGGATTTACGCCGTCGTAGTAACACCGCGGGCTGTTTTGGGTTAGTTAATTAAAAACTATGATAAACTTTGATTTAAAAGTTGTTATTCTGAGAAAATGATTTTTATTATGAGCATGAAACTATATCCAAAAATTATGGTTAAACTCAAAGTGGAAGTATGTTTTCTAAAATGGTCATCTAGACGTCGTTCTTTCGACTGAAATGACTACCTTTACAAAAACGACTTGTAACTTATTTTTCCGACTATAAACCTATACTTTTTCTGTTTAGATTCATAAAATAGAGTTCAATATGAAACCATAGCAATTTGATTCACTCAAAACGGATTTAAAATGAAGAAGTTATGGGTAAAACAAGATTGGATAATTTTTCTCATTTTAGCTACGTGAAAATTGGTAACAAATCTATTCCAACCATAACTTAATCAACTTGTATTGTATATTATGTAATCTTGAGATACCATAGACACGTATACAATGTTTCGACCTATCATGTCGACACATCTATATATATTTCGGAACAACCATAGACACTCTATATGTGAATGTTGGAGTTAGCTATACAGGGTTGAGGTTGATTCCAAAATATATATAGTTTGAGTTGTGATCAATACTGAGATACGTATACACTGGGTCGTGGATTGATTCAAGATAATATTTATCGATTTATTTCTGTACATCTAATTGTGGACAACTAGTTGTAGGTTACTAACGAGGACAGCTGACTTAATAAACTTAAAACATCAAAATATATTAAAAGTGTTGTAAATATATTTTGAACATACTTTGATATATATGTATATATTGTTATAGGTTCGTGAATCAACCAGTGGCCAAGTCTTACTTCCCGACGAAGTAAAAATCTGTGAAAGTGAGTTATAGTCCCACTTTTAAAATCTAATATTTTTGGGATGAGAATACATGCAGGTTTTATAAATGATTTACAAAATAGACACAAGTATGTGAAACTACATTCTATGGTTGAATTATCGAAATCGAATATGCCCCTTTTTATTAAGTCTGGTAATCTAAGAATTAGGGAACAGACACCCTAATTGACGCGAATCCTAAAGATAGATCTATTGGGCCTAACAAACCCCATCCAAAGTACCGGATGCTTTAGTACTTCGAAATTTATATCATATCCGAAGGGTGTCCCGGAATGATGGGGATATTCTTATATATGCATCTTGTTATTGTCGGTTACCAGGTGTTCACCATATGAATGATTTTTATCTCTATGTATGAGATGTGTATTGAAATATGAAATCTTGTGGTCTATTGTTACGATTTGATATATATAGGTTAAACCTATAACTCACCAACATTTTTGTTGACATTTAAAGCATGTTTATTCTCAGGTGAATATTAAGAGCTTCCGCTGTTGCATACTAAAATAAGGACAAGATTTGGAGTCCATGTTTGTATGATATTGTGTAAAAACTGCATTCAAGAAACTAATTTCGATGTAACATATTTGTATTGTAAACCATTATGTAATGGTCGTGTGTAAACAGGATATTTTAGATTATCATTATTTGATAATCTACGTAAAGCTTTTTAAACCTTTATTTATGACATAAAGGTTATGGTTTGTTTTAAAAATGAATGCAGTCTTTGAAAAATGTCTCATATAGAGGTCAAAACCTCGCAACGAAATCAATTAATATGGAACGTTTTTAATCAATAAGAACGGGACATTTCAGTTGGTATCAGAGCGTTGGTCTTAGAGAACCAGAAAATTTGCATTAGTGTGTCTTATCGAGTTTGTTAGGATGCATTATTGAGTCTGGACTTCGACCGTGTTTTCTTTAAAAATGATTGCTTAACATTTTTGTTGGAAACTATATATTTTTAACATATGAATATTATGTGATATATTAATCTCTTAACGTGTTTGATATTATGTGATAGATGTCTACCTCTAGAACAAGTCCCATTGACTCACCTAATAATAATGAAGAGTCAAATGTAAATTGGAATGATTTGTGGACTGATTCACAAGTTCCCGAAGAGGAACCGGAAGAAGAGTCGGAACCGGAAGAAGAATCGGAACCGGAAGAAGAATCGGAACCGGATGAAGAAATAGAACCGGTGGGGGAAATAATAAAACGGTTAAGTAAAAGAAAATCCTCAACCAACCGACCAAAGTTAATTATGGTCAATGGTGTTTCCGCCAAGGAAGCAAAATATTGGGAGGATTACCAATTCTCCGATGAATCGGATTCCGACGAGAATTTCGATGATGTTATAGAAATTACCCCAACTGAATTTAAAAAGGCAAAAGAAAATAATAAGGGAAAGGGCATAAAAATAGAGAAATCTAATTCCAACCCCGATGAACTTTATATGTATCGTCAACCCCCGAAGTCCTTAAGTTGTAACAATGACCCGGGAACCTCTAAACCACCAGGTTTTTCTAAACCAATGTGGACAACGACAACTCATATTAGGGGAACATCATATATCCCTAGAAACTTGGCAAAACGAACCAAAACCGAAGAAGAAGAAACGAGCGAGTCGGAATAAGATAGTTGTATTCGTGTGGTGTAATATATGTAATATAGTGTTCTTATGCTTTATGATATATGTAAAAATTGCTTGTATTAATAAGTATTTTTTTTATGAAACTAACTCTTGTCTATTTTACAGTTTAAAAACACAAAATGGATAGACAACCCAATATTTTAAGAGACCTACCCGGAGACATGATTGATGAAATCTTGTCTAGAGTCGGCCAGAATTCTTCGGCACAACTATTTAAGGCGAGATCAGTTTGTAAGACATTCGAAGAACGTTCCAAGAATGTCTTGGTTTATAAGAGACTTTCGTTTGAAAGATGGGGGATATCACATTGGGAAACCCATAAGTTACGATGTGTTTACTTTGACGCATATATTGCGGGGAACCCAAATGCTATTTTACGCAACGGGTTAAGAAATTATTTTGACTCAATATATCCGAATATTGGACTTCGTGATTTAGAAAAAGCGGCTAACATGCAACATAAAGAAGCATGTTATGCTTACGGATTAGTAATGTTCGCTTCTCACCAAAGTGAGAACAAGAACATCGGGCTACAACTATTAAACAAAACGTTTCCACAAGTGACGGAGTCGGTAATTGGGGTAAGAAATGAGGTTTTTAGATTATTACGGGACTGTTGGACATTACGTAACCCTCGTCCCTTTGATGACGTTACAACACGCTGTCTTATCAACGGCCATAACGGTTATGTTGCACAAGACCAAGGATGGGAAGTAGTCCTAGTAAAACCAGAATGCATGACTTGTTTCTGGACGTATGAATTACGTGTCTTTATTGCCTTTGCCGAACGACTTGTGTACTAGCTAGAATTTTCTTCACAACTATCTTGTATCAAAGTTATTGTGTGCTATATTTCATGCTTTATGTAAAATAAGCGGTATTGTAAGTTTGTAAAATATTGTATAAAAGTTTGAACGCGAAATATTATTACAATCAGTTTTTCATATAGAATTGTAGTAGTTGAATTGTATATTAGCTACTAAGTATGAACTTAACGGGTAGGTACTACCCGAATTTAAACTTATAAAATGCTAATATGAAGAAAAAGCTTTTATAAATGAGTTCATATTATGCTACGAAATACTATTAACTACTCTTAATATTCTGTATGATTAACTTGTTCCATTTAACTATTTTGAAGGAAATGGCACCGACTACTCGACACACCGTGAATATGAATGAAGAGGAATTCCGTACTTTTCTAGCTTCAAACATAGCCGCAGTACAGGCTGCGCTACATACCAACAATAACCTTGGATCTAGCAGTACAGTAAATCGTGTAGGATGCACCTACAAAGAATTCACTGCCTGCAAACCTTTGGAATTTGATGGAACCGAAGGACCGATCGGATTGAAACGGTGGACCGAGAAGGTTGAATCGGTGTTTGCCATAAGTAAGTGTACTGAAGAGGACAAAGTGAAGTACGCTACGCATACCTTCACAGGTTCTGCGTTAACATGGTGGAATACCTATCTAGAGCAAGTGGGACAAGATGATGCGTACGCACTACCGTGGTCAGCATTCAAGCACTTGATGAACGAGAAGTACCGTCCCAGAACCGAGGTCAATAAGCTCAAGACAGAACTTAGAGGGTTACGAACCCAAGGATTTGATATTACCACGTACGAAAGACGATTCACAGAATTGTGCCTATTGTGTCCTGGAGCATTCGAAGATGAGGAAGAGAAGATCGACGCGTTTGTGAAAGGATTACCGGAAAGAATCCAAGAAGATATAAGTTCACACGAGCCCGCCTCCATACAACAGGCATGTAGAATGGCTCACAAACTAGTGAACCAGATTGAAGAAAGAATTAAAGAACAGACTGCTGAAGAGGCCAATGTGAAGCAAGTCAAAAGAAAGTGGGAGGAAAACGGTGATAAGAATCACCAATACAACAACAACAGCAATTACAACAATAATCGCAACAATTATCCCAACAATCGCATCATCAATCGCAACTACAACAAATGGCCCAACAACAACAACAACAACAACAACAGCAACTACAACAATCATCCCAACAACAATAATAACCGCAACAACAACAACAATCAGAAGCAGCTATGCCAAAGGTGTGAAAAGAATCACTCGGGGTTCTGCACCAAATTTTGCAACAAGTGTAAAAGAAATGGTCATAGCGCGGCGAAGTGTGAGGTCTACGGACCAGGGGTTAATAGAACGAAAGGAACAAATGGTGTCGGAACGAGTAATGGCGGAGCAAGTAGTGTCGGAGCAAGTTATGCCAATGTAGTTTGTTATAAATGTGGAAAACCAGGCCACATTATTAGAAATTGCCCGAACCAGGAGAACACGAATGGACAAGGCCGTGGAAGAGTTTTCAATATTAATGCGGTAGAGGCACAGGAAGACCCGGAGCTTGTTACGGGTACGTTTCTTATTGACAATAAATCTGCTTACGTTTTATTTGATTCGGGTGCGGATAGAAGCTATATGAGTAGAGATTTTTGTGCTAAATTAAGTTGTCCATTGACGCCTTTGGATAGTAAATTTTTACTCGAATTAGCAAATGGTAAATTAATTTCAGCAGATAATATATGTCGGAATCGAGAAATTAAACTGGTTAGCGAAACATTTAAGATTGATTTGATACCAGTAGAGTTAGGGAGTTTTGATGTGATAATTGGTATGGACTGGTTGAAAGAAGTGAAAGCGGAGATCGTTTGTTACAAAAATGCAATTCGCATTATACGAGAAAAAGGAAAACCCTTAATGGTGTACGGAGAAAAGGGCAACACGAAGCTACATCTTATTAGTAATTTGAAGGCACAAAAACTAATAAGAAAAGGTTGCTATGCTGTTCTAGCACACGTCGAGAAAGTACAAACTGAAGAAAAGAGTATCAATGATGTTCCCGTTGCAAAAGAATTTCCCGATGTATTTCCGAAAGAATTACCGGGATTACCCCCACATCGATCCGTTGAATTTCAAATAGATCTTGTACCAGGAGCTGCACCAATAGCTCGTGCTCCTTACAGACTCGCACCCAGCGAGATGAAAGAACTGCAAAGCCAATTACAAGAACTTTTAGAGCGTGGTTTCATTCGACCAAGCACATCACCGTGGGGAGCTCCTGTTTTGTTTGTCAAGAAGAAAGATGGTACATTCAGGTTGTGTATCGACTACCGAGAGTTGAACAAACTTACCATCAAGAACCGCTACCCACTACCGAGAATCGACGACTTATTTGATCAACTACAAGGCTCGTCTGTTTATTCAAAGATTGACTTACGTTCCGGGTATCATCAAATGCGGGTGAAAGAAGATGATATTCCAAAGACTGCTTTCAGAACACGTTACGGTCATTACGAGTTTATGGTCATGCCGTTTGGTTTAACTAATGCACCAGCTGTGTTCATGGACCTTATGAACCGAGTGTGTGGACCATACCTTGACAAGTTTGTCATTGTTTTCATTGATGACATACTTATTTACTCAAAGAATGACCAAGAACACGGTGAACATTTGAGAAAGGTGTTAGAAGTATTGAGGAAGGAAGAATTGTACGCTAAGTTTTCAAAGTGTGCATTTTGGTTGGAAGAAGTTCAATTCCTCGGTCACATAGTGAACAAAGAAGGTATTAAGGTGGATCCGGCAAAGATAGAAACTGTTGAAAAGTGGGAAACCCCGAAAACTCCGAAACACATACGCCAGTTTTTAGGACTAGCTGGTTACTACAGAAGGTTCATCCAAGACTTTTCCAGAATAGCAAAACCCTTGACTGCATTAACGCATAAAGGGAAGAAATTTGAATGGAATGATGAACAAGAGAAAGCGTTTCAGTTATTGAAGAAAAAGCTAACTACGGCACCTATATTGTCATTGCCTGAAGGGAATGATGATTTTGTGATTTATTGTGATGCATCAAAGCAAGGTCTCGGTTGTGTATTAATGCAACGAACGAAGGTGATTGCTTATGCGTCTAGACAATTGAAGATTCACGAACAAAATTATACGACGCATGATTTGGAATTAGGCGCGGTTGTTTTTGCATTAAATACTTGGAGGCACTACTTATATGGGGTCAAAAGTATTATATATACCGACCACAAAAGTCTTCAACACATATTTAATCAGAAACAACTGAATATGAGGCAGCGTAGGTGGATTGAATTATTGAATGATTACGACTTTGAGATTCGTTACCACCCGGGGAAGGCAAATGTGGTAGCCGATGCCTTGAGCAGGAAGGACAGAGAACCCATTCGAGTAAAATCTATGAATATAATGATTCATAATAACATTACTACTCAAATAAAGGAGGCGCAACAAGGAGTTTTAAAAGAGGGAAATTTAAAGGATGAAATACCCAAAGGATCGGAGAAGCATCTTAATATTCGGGAAGACGGAACCCGGTATAGGGCTGAAAGGATTTGGGTACCAAAATTTGGAGATATGAGAGAAATGGTACTTAGAGAAGCTCATAAAACCAGATACTCAATACATCCTGGAACGGGGAAGATGTACAAGGATCTCAAGAAACATTTTTGGTGGCCGGGTATGAAAGCCGATGTTGCTAAATACGTAGGAGAATGTTTGACGTGTTCTAAGGTCAAAGCTGAGCATCAGAAACCATCAGGTCTACTTCAATAACCCGAAATCCCGGAATGGAAATGGGAAAACATTACCATGGATTTCATCACTAAATTGCCAAGGACTGCAAGTGGTTTTGATACTATTTGGGTAATAGTTGATCGTCTCACCAAATCAGCACACTTCCTACCAATAAGAGAAGATGACAAGATGGAGAAGTTAGCACGACTGTATTTGAAGGAAGTCATCTCCAGACATGGAATACCAATCTCTATTATCTCTGATAGGGATGGCAGATTTATTTCAAGATTCTGGCAGACATTACAGCAAGCATTAGGAACTCGTCTAGACATGAGTACTGCCTATCATCCACAAACTGATGGGCAGAGCGAAAGGACGATACAAACGCTTGAAGACATGCTACGAGCATGTGTTATTGATTTCGGAAACAGTTGGGATCGACATCTACCGTTAGCAGAATTTTCCTACAACAACAGCTACCATTCAAGCATTGAGATGGCGCCGTTTGAAGCACTTTATGGTAGAAAGTGCAGGTCTCCAATTTGTTGGAGTGAAGTGGGGGATAGACAGATTACGGGTCCGGAGATTATACAAGAAACTACCGAGAAGATCATCCAAATTCAACAACGGTTGAAAACCGCCCAAAGTCGACAAATGAGCTACGCTGACATTAAAAGAAAAGATATAGAATTTGAAATTGGAGAGATGGTCATGCTTAAAGTTGCACCTTGGAAAGGCGTTGTTCGATTTGGTAAACGGGGGAAATTAAATCCAAGGTATATTGGACCATTCAAGATTATTGATCGTGTCGGACCAGTAGCTTACCGACTAGAGTTACCTCAACAACTCGCGGCTGTACATAACACTTTCCACGTCTCGAATTTAAAGAAATGTTTTGCTAAAGAAGATCTCACTATTCCGTTAGATGAAATCCAAATCAACGAAAAACTTCAATTCATCGAAGAACCCGTCGAAATAATGGATCGTGAGGTTAAAAGACTTAAGCAAAACAAGATACCAATTGTTAAGGTTCGATGGAATGCTCGTAGAGGACCCGAGTTCACCTGGGAGCGTGAAGATCAGATGAAGAAGAAATACCCGCATCTATTTCCAGAAGATTCGTCAACACCTTCAACAGCTTAAAATTTCGGGACGAAATTTATTTAACGGGTAGGTACTGTAGTGACCCGAACTTTTCCATGTTTATATATATTAATTGAGATTGATATTTACATGATTAAATGTTTCCAACATGTTAAGCAATCAAACTTGTTAAGACTTGATTAATTGAAATATGTTTCATATAGACAATTGACCACCCAAGTTGACCAGTGATTCACGAACGTTAAAACTTGTAAAAACTATATGATGACATATATATGGATATATATATAGTTAACATGATACTATGATAAGTAAACATATCATTAAGTATATTAACAATGAACTACATATGTAAAAACAAGACTACTAACTTAATGATTTTTAAACGAGACATATATGTAACGATTATCGTTGTAAAGACATTTAATGTATATATATCATATTAAGAGATATTCATACATGATAATATCATGATAATATAATAATTTAAAATCTCATTTGATATTATAAACATTGGGTTAACAACATTTAACAAGATCGTTAACCTAAAGGTTTCAAAACAACACTTACATGTAACGACTAACGATGACTTAACGACTCAGTTAAAATGTATATACATGTAGTGTTTTAATATGTATTTATACACTTTTGAAAGACTTCAATACACTTATCAAAATACTTCTACTTAACAAAAATGCTTACAATTACATCCTCGTTCAGTTTCATCAACAATTTTACTCGTATGCACCCGTATTCGTACTCGTACAATACACAGCTTTTAGATGTATGTACTATTGGTATATACACTCCAATGATCAGCTCTTAGCAGCCCATGTGAGTCACCTAACACATGTGGGAACCATCATTTGGCAACTAGCATGAAATATCTCATAAAATTACAAAAATATGAGTAATCATTCATGACTTATTTACATGAAAACAAAATTACATATCCTTTATATCTAATCCATACACCAACGACCAAAAACACCTACAAACACTTTCATTCTTCAATTTTCTTCATCTAATTGATCTCTCTCAAGTTCTATCTTCAAGTTCTAAGTGTTCTTCATAAATTCCAAAAGTTCTAGTTTCATAAAATCAAGAATACTTTCAAGTTTGCTAGCTCACTTCCAATCTTGTAAGGTGATCATCCAACCTCAAGAAATCTTTGTTTCTTACAGTAGGTTATCATTCTAATACAAGGTAATAATCATATTCAAACTTTGGTTCAATTTCTATAACTATAACAATCTTATTTCAAGTGATCATCTTACTTGAACTTGTTTTCGTGTCATGATTCTGCTTCAAGAACTTCGAGCCATCCAAGGATCCATTGAAGCTAGATCCATTTTTCTCTTTTCCAGTAGGTTTATCCAAGGAACTTAAGGTAGTAATGATGTTCATAACATCATTCGATTCATACATATAAAGCTATCTTATTCGAAGGTTTAAACTTGTAATCACTAGAACATAGTTTAGTTAATTCTAAACTTGTTCGCAAACAAAAGTTAATCCTTCTAACTTGACTTTTAAAATCAACTAAACACATGTTCTATATCTATATGATATGCTAACTTAATGATTTAAAACCTGGAAACACGAAAAACACCGTAAAACCGGATTTACGCCGTCGTAGTAACACCGCGGGCTGTTTTGGGTTAGTTAATTAAAAACTATGATAAACTTTGATTTAAAAGTTGTTATTCTGAGAAAATGATTTTTATTATGAGCATGAAACTATATCCAAAAATTATGGTTAAACTCAAAGTGGAAGTATGTTTTCTAAAATGGTCATCTAGACGTCGTTCTTTCGACTGAAATGACTACCTTTACAAAAACGACTTGTAACTTATTTTTCCGACTATAAACCTATACTTTTTCTGTTTAGATTCATAAAATAGAGTTCAATATGAAACCATAGCAATTTGATTCACTCAAAACGGATTTAAAATGAAGAAGTTATGGGTAAAACAAGATTGGATAATTTTTCTCATTTTAGCTACGTGAAAATTGGTAACAAATCTATTCCAACCATAACTTAATCAACTTGTATTGTATATTATGTAATCTTGAGATACCATAGACACGTATACAATGTTTCGACCTATCATGTCGACACATCTATATATATTTCGGAACAACCATAGACACTCTATATGTGAATGTTGGAGTTAGCTATACAGGGTTGAGGTTGATTCCAAAATATATATAGTTTGAGTTGTGATCAATACTGAGATACGTATACACTGGGTCGTGGATTGATTCAAGATAATATTTATCGATTTATTTCTGTACATCTAATTGTGGACAACTAGTTGTAGGTTACTAACGAGGACAGCTGACTTAATAAACTTAAAACATCAAAATATATTAAAAGTGTTGTAAATATATTTTGAACATACTTTGATATATATGTATATATTGTTATAGGTTCGTGAATCAACCAGTGGCCAAGTCTTACTTCCCGACGAAGTAAAAATCTGTGAAAGTGAGTTATAGTCCCACTTTTAAAATCTAATATTTTTGGGATGAGAATACATGCAGGTTTTATAAATGATTTACAAAATAGACACAAGTATGTGAAACTACATTCTATGGTTGAATTATCGAAATCGAATATGCCCCTTTTTATTAAGTCTGGTAATCTAAGAATTAGGGAACAGACACCCTAATTGACGCGAATCCTAAAGATAGATCTATTGGGCCTAACAAACCCCATCCAAAGTACCGGATGCTTTAGTACTTCGAAATTTATATCATATCCGAAGGGTGTCCCGGAATGATGGGGATATTCTTATATATGCATCTTGTTATTGTCGGTTACCAGGTGTTCACCATATGAATGATTTTTATCTCTATGTATGAGATGTGTATTGAAATATGAAATCTTGTGGTCTATTGTTACGATTTGATATATATAGGTTAAACCTATAACTCACCAACATTTTTGTTGACATTTAAAGCATGTTTATTCTCAGGTGAATATTAAGAGCTTCCGCTGTTGCATACTAAAATAAGGACAAGATTTGGAGTCCATGTTTGTATGATATTGTGTAAAAACTGCATTCAAGAAACTAATTTCGATGTAACATATTTGTATTGTAAACCATTATGTAATGGTCGTGTGTAAACAGGATATTTTAGATTATCATTATTTGATAATCTACGTAAAGCTTTTTAAACCTTTATTTATGACATAAAGGTTATGGTTTGTTTTAAAAATGAATGCAGTCTTTGAAAAATGTCTCATATAGAGGTCAAAACCTCACAACGAAATCAATTAATATGGAACGTTTTTAATCAATAAGAACGGGACATTTCATGTTGGGTTTAATCGAGAGGTCTCAGGTTCGAGCCCGGGCTGTAGCAGTTTAATTATTATTTTTTGGATGCTTTTCTTCAAAGGTAGTATTATTATTATTATTTTTATTAATATTATTATTACTATTATTATTATTAATATTAATATAATTATTATCATTATTAATATTATTATTAGTATCAACATTATTATTATTAATATAAGCATTATTATCATTATTATTATTATTTTTTTTATGATTATTATTACTATTATTAATACAACTAAATTATTATTATTGTTATCGTTTTTACTACTAGTATCATTATTATTAATAATACAACTATGTTATTATTATTATTATCAATGTTACTATTAATATTATTATTATTATTAATACAATAAAAGTTAGTCATGTAAAATTTTACTTAATAAAATTAGATTAGAAATTTTATAAATTAATTAAAGTATATAACATAAATATTTAATCAAGCTATTCATAAAACACATAAACTATAAAAATAACATTTATATCACTAACTATACATATAGATTTGTTCAATCACAATTTATATGTATTAATATATACAATTGATATATGTTCGTGAATCCAAGGCCAACCCTGTATTGTTCAATATAGTCATATGTATTTTTACTACAAAATATATTAGGTGAGTTTCATTTGCCTTTTTACCCTTTATATTTTTGGGCTGAGAATACATGCGCAATTTTTATAAATGTTTTACGAAATAGACACAAGTAATTGAAACTACATTATATGGGTGAATGATCGAAGCCGAATATACCCCTTTTGCTTGGTAACCTAAGAATTAGTAAACAGATCTACTAATTGACGCGAATCCTAAAGATAGATCTATTGGGCCTAACGAACCTCATCCAAAGTACCGGATGCTTTAGTACTTCGATGTTGTTTTTATCATGTCCGAAGGATTTCCCGGAATGATAGGGGATATTCTTATATGCATCTTGTTAATGTCGGTTACCAGGTGTTCACCATATGAATGATTTTTGTCTCTATGCATGGGACGTATATTTATGAGAACTGAAAATGAAATTCTTGTGGTCTATTAAAATGATGAAAATGAATGATTATGATAAACTAATGAACTCACCAACCTTTTGGTTGACACTTTAAAGTATGTTTATTCTCAGGTATTAAAGAAATCTTCCGCTGTGCATTAGCTCATTTTAAGGATATTACTTGGAGTCATTCATGGCATATTTCGAAAGACGTTGCATTCGAGTCGTTCAGTTCAGTAAAGATTATGATTAAGTAAATGACAGATTAAATCATTTATAGATGGATATTATGAAATGGTATGCATGCCTGTTAACTTTCGATGAAATGAAAGTTTGTCTTTTAAAACGAATGTAATGTTTGTAAAATGTATCATATAGAGGTCAAGTTGTCATAACCCGTCCTTAACCATAAGAACGTGTTAGATAACGTATGATTTCATTGCGAGGTATTGACCTCTATATGCGACATTTTTAAAAAGGAAAACTGCATATATTATACATTACAAACCAAACCATTATTTTTGATACAAGCTTTAGACAATAAAAAGATGATTATCGTTTAACGATAATCTTCGACTTACAAACTTTACAAATGATAATAACAACACGATTTCTAGCATATTTTACAACACACGTCCTCGGATATGCAGTTTTATTTTTGACACAAATATGAGTACGCATGATCCTGCTTAGATTCAACATAATGCAGCGGAAGCTTTAATTATCACCTGAGAATGAACATGTTTAAAAACGTCAACATAAAGTTGGTGAGATATAGGTTTAGTGCGCAGCAATATATATATATAGACCACAAGATTTCGTATATAAACATTTCAATAAAAATATTCTAAGTGGTTGAGCACTTGGTAACCATACTTAACATTTTCACGTCGCATATTCCCTTTAATATGAAATCTTACTACACCGTACCAAGTGTAGTCACAAAACGAAGTACTGTGCAACCGTTGAATACTGGTCGTCCAGTCCGGTTGGGATTGTCAGGCCCGATAGATCTATCAACAGGATTCGCGTTTACAATACCGCTGTAAATATTAGTTACCAAGCTACAGGGAAGTATGCCAGTGGTACAACTCAACGTAGAATATATTTTTCAGTTACTTGTGTCCATAACGTAAAACATAAAATACATGTATTCTCATCCCGAAATATTTAGAGTTTAAAAGTGGGACTATATACTCACTCTTGTCTTGATGATATATATATTTTGACTCGGTCTTCCGGTTGATATCACGAACCTATCCATATATAATATATCAATATGTTTTCATTTTAAAACAAACGTTATATATATATATACTTGTTATACTTTTAATATTTAGAATATTTCCTTAGTCCGTAGTTAGCATTCCGATGTTAGTAATTCAATTTTTAATGGTTCATTTTTAGATGTTTAATATACCCGCAATAAACAAAACCCCCAACGAAATAAATAAAACCCCATCGTATATGTATTGGTCGAGATTAATCTTGACCCATGGTACCGGTGTTGTCAAATGACGTGTTGCGTACATAAAGTACCGGTGTTGTCAAATGACGTGTTGCGTACAATCATGGGATCTTATGATTAATCTTCTCGTGTTGTTTACGGGTGATCCTGAACCATATAAAATTGAATTATAAGTACATATATATAAAATATCATGTTATCTTAGAAATATGTGATTTATATCATTTTTTTCCAATTGATCCCGTAGTTGAAATGATCTAGGATAACCAATTTTGTTTCGGTCATAGTTTCTTCGTTACAAATCCGTTTTCGTTGATTCAAATTGCCATCTTCTTGGATCGAGTTCTTCTTTAAGACTATGAACTGTAAATACCTTGGTTTGTATTCAAAATCATACGGCATAAGTGAAACATTAGTGAAACATATGAAGTTAAACATTTTTGTTACAACAAAATCATTTAATGACCATTTTTCTAAAAATACTTATACTTTGAAAAACCAAGTTTTACCTTGTTAAATTAGCATATACATAAGTTATATTACAGGTCTTGAAGTATTTTAAAAGTTAAGTTAGAAGGATCTATTTAGTTTGCAAACAAGTTTGAAAACATTCAAACTATGTTCTTGTTGTTAAACTTTTGTACCACAAAATAAGATAGCTATATATATATGAATCGAATAAGGTTATGAACATAGATTCTACCTCAAGTTCCTTGGATAAGTTTGCTGTAAAAGAGGAGTAAGAAGCTAGAATCAAAAGGGTGATAGAAGTGGATGAAAGATTGGAAGTAAGTTGGTGTTCTTGGAAGGTTTTCTTGAAGTGTTTTTGTATGGTTTTCTTATGGTGTTTTAGTATGGTTTTTGAAGCTAGATCTTTATGGAACTTTGCTGGATTGTTATGGAGTTTAGAGAGTAAGAAAGAGTGTGTGTTTTTAGTTAAGAGATTGAAGTAAAAATGAATCAAAAATGATGATACATATATACTCCTAAAAATGTGATCTTTAAGGATAACATGACAAAATTCTAGTTTGTATTTTTGTAATTAGTCTTGCAATGATTCAAAAGTAATTACCTAGCTCTAAGGGCATGAATAATGGCTGGTTAGGTGGTGATTTTGATGTGTATTTACTATTAGTAAATACGTATAGGAGCTAGGTATGATACGAGTACAAATACTCTAAATATACGTATAGAAATTTTGTGAAAAATGGAATGAGGATTCAAATATAGCTATCTTTTGTGAATATACTTATATGGTTTTATGTATTTAAGTCTTTAAAAGTGATTAAATACATTACTTATACAATATATGTATAAACATTATATGTCTTAAGTATTTAAGTCAAATAACGTTACGTATTGTTATCGTTTTGAAAACTTAAGTTAGTAGTTTCAAAATACACATATAACTTGTTGTTATTAATACAAAATGAGATATTAAAACATTCATTAATCATGTTAAATATGTATATATACATATATATACACAAACGTATAATTATCATATATTGTATAGTTCGTGATATCATCGGTCAAACTAGACGGTCAAACGTTGTGTAAAACTCTTTTCGGAAATATAAGTCTCGACAATTTGGATTGCTTATCATGTTGGCAAGGTTTAATTTATGTAAATATTAATCTTATAAGTATAGTATGATCGAAAAAATGCGGGTCGTTACATTACCTCCCCGTTAAATAAATTTCGTCCCGAAATTTTAAAATTGTACCTATTTTGCGTCATCGAGAAACAAGTGTGGATACTTTTGCTTCATCTGATCCTCTCGTTCCCAAGTAAACTCGGGACCTCTTCTAGCATTCCAACGAACCTTAACAATCGGTATATTACTCTGTTTGAGCTGTTTAACTTCACGGTCCATGATTTCGATTGGTTCTTCGACGAATTGTAGTTTCTCGTCGACATGGATTTCTTCAAGAGGAATGGTGAGGTCTTCCTTTGCAAGACACTTCTTCAGGTTTGAGACGTGAAAGGTATTATGTACTCCGGCGAGTTGTTGCGGTAACTCGAGTCGATAAGCTACCGGTCCAATGCGTTCGATGATCTTGAACGGGCCTACGTACCTTGGGTTCAGTTTACCCCTTTTTCCAAAACGTATCACACCTTTCCAAGGTGACACCTTTAGCATAACCATGTCCCCGACCTGAAACTCTAATGGTTTCCTTCGGACATCGGCGTAGCTCTTTTGGCGACTACGGGCTGTTTTCAATCTCTCCTTGATTTGCACTATCTTCTCAGTCGTTTCATGTATGATCTCGGGACCAGTTAAATGTCGATCTCCTACTTCATTCCAACAGATAGGAGATCTACACTTCCTTCCGTACAATGCTTCGAATGGCGCAGCTCCAATGCTCGCATGATAACTATTATTATACGAGAATTCTGCTAACGGTAGATATTTATCCCATCCGTTTCCAAAATCGATCACACATGCCCTGAGCATGTCTTCGAGAGTCTGAATCGTTCTTTCACTCTGTCCATCGGTTTGTGGATGATATGCGGTACTCATATCCAACCGAGTTCCTAGTGCCTCCTGTAGTGATTGCCAGAATTTTGAGGTAAATCTACTATCACGATCGGATATAATGGAAATAGGTATTCCATGCCTTGAAACAACTTCCTTTATATACAATCGTAATAGTTTCTCCATTCTATCCGTTTCCTTTATAGGTAAGAAATGTGCAGACTTGGTGAGACGATCAACAATCACCCAAATGGTGTCGTATCCCCAGGCAGTCTTTGGTAACTTCGTGATGAAATCCATAGTAATACCATCCCATTTCCATTCTGGAATTTCTGGTTGTTGAAGTAACCCTGACGGCTTTTGGTGTTCTGCTTTGACTTTGGAACAAGTCAAACATTCCCCAACATATGTTGCAACGTCGGTCTTTAAATTTGGCCACCAATAACGTGTCTTAAGATCTTGATACATCTTTCCAACTCCAGGATGTATCGAGTATCTTGTCTTATGTGCCTCATTCAATATCAACTTCCTTAATCCACCCAACTTCGGTACCCAAATACGATTTGCAAAATACCGAATTCCATCTTCCCGTACAACAAGTTGTTTCTCGTACTTTTTCATTATTTCATTCTTTATGTTTTCTTCATTGAGTGCTTCTCGTTGAACTTCTTTGATTTGTGAGTTGAGATTCATACGAATTTTTATGTTCATTGCTCGAACTCGAATTGGTTCTCGTTCTTTTCTGCTTAAAGCATCAGCCACCACATTCGCCTTCCCGGGATGATAACGAATTTCACAATCATAGTCGTTTATTAACTCGACCCACCTACGTTGCCTCATGTTCAATTGTTTCTGATCAAAAATATGTTGAAGGCTTTTATGATCAGTAAACACAGTGAATTTAACCCCATACAAGTAGTGTCTCCACATCTTCAATGCAAACACGACTGCTCCCAATTCTAGATCATGCGTCGTATAATTTCGCTCATGAATCTTCAATTGTCGGGATGCAAATGCAATAACTTTCTTCCGTTGCATAAGAACACAACCAAAACCTTGTCGCGAAGCGTCACAATATATTTCAAAATCATCGTTCCCTTCAGGTAACGATAAAATAGGCGCCGTAGTTAACTTCTTCTTCAGTAATTGAAATGCACTCTCCTGCTCCGAGGTCCATTCGTATTTCTTCCCTTTTTGCGTTAATGCTGTCAACGGCTTAGCTATTCGGGAAAAATCTTGAATAAACCTTCTATAATAACCGGCTAAACCCAAAAATTGGCGTATCTGCATTGGTGTCTTAGGAGTCTCCCATTTTTCAATGGCTTCAATTTTTGCTGGATCAACCTGAATTCCTTTGCTACTAACAACGTGGCCAAGAAATTGTACTTCTTTCAACCAGAAAGCACACTTAGAAAATTTAGCATAAAGTTGTTCTTTTCTCAACAACTCCAGTATCAACCTTAAATGCTCTTCATGCTCTTGCTCACTCTTGGAATAGATAAGAATATCATCAATGAAAACGATAACAAACTTATCTAAATAAGGACTACAAACTCGATTCATGAGGTCCATGAATACAGCTGGCGCATTCGTCAATCCAAACGGCATAACCAAAAATTCGTAATGACCGTAGCGTGTCCGAAAAGCAGTTTTCGGTATATCTTCTTCTTTGACACGTAATTGATGATAGCCCGATCTTAGGTCAATTTTCGAATAAACACATGATCCTTGCAATTGATCAAATAAGTCATCAATTCTCGGTAGTGGATACCGATTCTTGATAGTTAACTTATTTAATTCACGATAATCTATACACATCCTAAAAGATCCATCTTTCTTCTTAACAAACAAAATTGGAGCTCCCCACGGTGATGTACTTGGTCGTATGAATCCACGGTCCAGTAATTCTTTTAACTGACTTTGAAGTTCTTTTAATTCGGACGGTGCAAGTCTATATGGCGCACGAGCCACTGGTGCAGCTCCTGGTACTAAATCTATTTGAAATTCTACCGATCTAAATGGAGGTAATCCCGGCAATTCTTCCGGAAAAACTTCAGGAAAATCTCTTGCCACAGGCACG
This sequence comes from Rutidosis leptorrhynchoides, assembly GCF_046630445.1. Lineage (NCBI taxonomy): Eukaryota > Viridiplantae > Streptophyta > Magnoliopsida > Asterales > Asteraceae > Rutidosis > Rutidosis leptorrhynchoides. The sequence continues at coordinate 44,974,904 of NC_092343.1, forward strand.
TCGTTGATGCACTTTTCTTTCTTTTCGATTTTATTAACATGTGCTAAAATAGCGTAACATCCCTTTTCTAAACACTTCTTGGCTTTCAAACAGCTAATGAGTTTTAGCTTTGAATTACCCTTCTCTCCATAAATCATCACCGGTATTTTATCCTTACCAGAAATACGAATTGCCTTCTTAGCACAAACAACTTCCGCTCCTATTTTGGACATCCAGTCCATGCCTACTATTACATCAAAACCTCCTAATTCTACGGGTATTAAGTCGATTTTAAACGTTTCTCCGGCTAGATTTATTTCACAACCACGACAAATTTTATCGGCTTTAATTAGTTTACCATTAGCTAACTCAATCAAGTACTTAGCATCTAGAGGTAATGATGAACAATTCAATTTAGTGTAAAAATTTCTACACACATAACTTCTATCGGCGCCAGTATCAAATAAAATAGATGCTGATAAGTTATTAATGGTAAACGTACCCGTAACAAGCTCCGGGTCTTCTCGTGCCTCTCTAGCATTAATAACAAATGCTCTTCCACGTGCAGGTCCGCCATTCTGATTCGGGCACTGACTCTTATAGTGACCTTGTTTTCCACAACCAAAACAAGTAATGGTAGCCAAAGCAGTTCTATTTGCGTTGGTGGCAGGAGTCTTGTTACCATTTGCATTTGTAACGAGAGCCTTACAATCTTCCGCAAGATGACCTTGTCGATTACACTTGGTGCATAACACACTACAGTAACCAAAGTGATGTTTGTGGCAACGGTTGCATAAAGGATTTTGTCCTTTATAACCAAAGCTTAAACCACTACCCGCACCTTGCGTGTTTTCTTGTTTCTTAAAAGATTGTTGTTGGTTACCTCGATCATAATTTCCGTTCCACTTCCTTTTGTTACTCGATACTTTCACCTCAGTAGTGAATGCTTTCTTATCCAGAATGACCTGATCCATTAACTCGTTCGCCATGGTTATAGCTTCATGAATTGTCTTAGGTTTCGATGCTGTAACGTTTGCCTTGACCTTTTTGGGCAAACCACCTTTGTACATTTCAATCTTCCGTGCTTCGGTTGGAACCAATTCAGGACATAGTAAAACCAATTCCATGAATCGCTGATTGTAGTTGGTGATTTCAGTACCAACCACCTTCAAACTTCGTAACTCATCTTCTAACTTAATAACCTCATTCCTTGGACAATACTCGGTGATTATCATTGCTTTGAATTCTTCCCATGGAGTATCATAAGCTACATCTCCTCCTACCGCCTTCACATAATTCTTCCACCATGTGAGTGCACTATCTTGTAAAGTGCACGATGCAAACTTGGTCATGTCTTTTTCATCACAACCACTGATTTTAAACACCGTCTCCATCTTTTCTATCCATCGGGTTAAACCGATCGGCCCTTCCGTTCCACTGAATGATGAAGGCTTGCAAGCTTGAAACGTCTTGTAGGAGCATCCTACACGAGGATTTGGATTAACTGCAGCAGCTCTTGCAGCCTCAACCCATAACATTCTGTCGTTCACTCGCTGGTTGATGAGTTCCTCGAGTTCTTGTTCCGTCATTCGATTCAATCGCGCCATTTCCTAATGAAAGAAAATAATTATTCACATGGATTATTATAGATGTAGTGTGTATTTATAGTACATTATAGCTTATTAATAATATGAACTAGGTATTATTATAAAAGCCTTTTCTTCTTATTAGCGTTTTATAATTATATCTTGGGTAGTACCTACCCGTTAATGTTCATACTTAATAGCTTAGTACAGAACCAATTACTACAATCTAAATAATACTTAACCATGGAAAATTATTGCATTTCATACTTCAATATTTTACATATGCTTATCTTACATCGAACATTAAGCAAACCACACTATTAATATTATACAAAACATTATTCGGTTCCATGGTTTGACACAGCAGCGCATCGTTTGATCTATTTTCTAGGACGTTTAGACACAAGGATTTGCTTAACGCTTATCCTAACTGTCTGCCTATATTTTGGCTGTGGGACTGAAGAACTGGATGCCGGGACAGAACGAATAGGAATAGCGGGGATAGGGGTGGTAGTGTTGAGTGGAATTGGTGCCACATCATTCTCATTAAACTCGGGATTTGGATTTTCTAATTCATTAGCCTTTCGTTTCTTTCCTAGTTCGAACTCGTCTTTTGTAATTTCCTGTATTTCTTCCTCGGGTTCACTTTCCTCCTCGGGTTCACTTTCCTCCTCGGGTTCACTTTCCGGGTTCTTTATAGTTGGTTCATCCGGAATTTGTGAGCCTTCCCCAAGGATATCATTTTCGTCATCGGACAGGTTCATGACTGGAACGCCATCTGAAGATTCTGATTCGGAGTCGTTGATTGTGATAACAATTTTTGAGCTCGACATCTATCACACAACAACTAACCCATTAGTACTTATATAATATTTACATATAAATTTTAACCAACAGTGATAAGCAATGGTTTTTTTTTTTTTAAATCAGACCCGGTCAAAGTCCAGACTTTACTAATGTATCCTAACGACTTATCAGTTAGACACACTAATGCAAACCTGGTTCGCTAAGACCAACGCTCTGATACCACATGTCATAACCCGTCCTTAACCATAAGAACGTGTTAGATAACGTATGATTTTATTGCGAGGTATTGACCTCTATATGCGACATTTTTAAAAAGGAAAACTGCATATATTATACATTACAAACCAAACCATTATTTTTGATACAAGCTTTAGACAATAAAAAGATGATTATCGTTTAACGATAATCTTCGACTTACAAACTTTACAAATGATAATAACAACACGATTTCTAGCATATTTTACAACACACGTCCTCGGATATGCAGTTTTATTTTTGACACAAATATGAGTACGCATGATCCTGCTTAGATTCAACATAATGCAGCGGAAGCTTTAATTATCACCTGAGAATGAACATGTTTAAAAACGTCAACATAAAGTTGGTGAGATATAGGTTTAGTGCGCAGCAATATATATATATAGACCACAAGATTTCGTATATAAACATTTCAATAAAAATATTCTAAGTGGTTGAGCACTTGGTAACCATACTTAACATTTTCACGTCGCATATTCCCTTTAATATGAAATCTTACTACACCGTACCAAGTGTAGTCACAAAACGAAGTACTGTGCAACCGTTGAATACTGGTCGTCCAGTCCGGTTGGGATTGTCAGGCCCGATAGATCTATCAACAGGATTCGCGTTTACAATACCGCTGTAAATATTAGTTACCAAGCTACAGGGAAGTATGCCAGTGGTACAACTCAACGTAGAATATATTTTTCAGTTACTTGTGTCCATAACGTAAAACATAAAATACATGTATTCTCATCCCGAAATATTTAGAGTTTAAAAGTGGGACTATATACTCACTCTTGTCTTGATGATATATATATTTTGACTCGGTCTTCCGGTTGATATCACGAACCTATCCATATATAATATATCAATATGTTTTCATTTTAAAACAAACGTTATATATATATATACTTGTTATACTTTTAATATTTAGAATATTTCCTTAGTCCGTAGTTAGCATTCCGATGTTAGTAATTCAATTTTTAATGGTTCATTTTTAGATGTTTAATATACCCGCAATAAACAAAACCCCCAACGAAATAAATAAAACCCCATCGTATATGTATTGGTCGAGATTAATCTTGACCCATGGTACCGGTGTTGTCAAATGACGTGTTGCGTACATAAAGTACCGGTGTTGTCAAATGACGTGTTGCGTACAATCATGGGATCTTATGATTAATCTTCTCGTGTTGTTTACGGGTGATCCTGAACCATATAAAATTGAATTATAAGTACATATATATAAAATATCATGTTATCTTAGAAATATGTGATTTATATCATTTTTTTCCAATTGATCCCGTAGTTGAAATGATCTAGGATAACCAATTTTGTTTCGGTCATAGTTTCTTCGTTACAAATCCGTTTTCGTTGATTCAAATTGCCATCTTCTTGGATCGAGTTCTTCTTTAAGACTATGAACTGTAAATACCTTGGTTTGTATTCAAAATCATACGGCATAAGTGAAACATTAGTGAAACATATGAAGTTAAACATTTTTGTTACAACAAAATCATTTAATGACCATTTTTCTAAAAATACTTATACTTTGAAAAACCAAGTTTTACCTTGTTAAATTAGCATATACATAAGTTATATTACAGGTCTTGAAGTATTTTAAAAGTTAAGTTAGAAGGATCTATTTAGTTTGCAAACAAGTTTGAAAACATTCAAACTATGTTCTTGTTGTTAAACTTTTGTACCACAAAATAAGATAGCTATATATATATGAATCGAATAAGGTTATGAACATAGATTCTACCTCAAGTTCCTTGGATAAGTTTGCTGTAAAAGAGGAGTAAGAAGCTAGAATCAAAAGGGTGATAGAAGTGGATGAAAGATTGGAAGTAAGTTGGTGTTCTTGGAAGGTTTTCTTGAAGTGTTTTTGTATGGTTTTCTTATGGTGTTTTAGTATGGTTTTTGAAGCTAGATCTTTATGGAACTTTGCTGGATTGTTATGGAGTTTAGAGAGTAAGAAAGAGTGTGTGTTTTTAGTTAAGAGATTGAAGTAAAAATGAATCAAAAATGATGATACATATATACTCCTAAAAATGTGATCTTTAAGGATAACATGACAAAATTCTAGTTTGTATTTTTGTAATTAGTCTTGCAATGATTCAAAAGTAATTACCTAGCTCTAAGGGCATGAATAATGGCTGGTTAGGTGGTGATTTTGATGTGTATTTACTATTAGTAAATACGTATAGGAGCTAGGTATGATACGAGTACAAATACTCTAAATATACGTATAGAAATTTTGTGAAAAATGGAATGAGGATTCAAATATAGCTATCTTTTGTGAATATACTTATATGGTTTTATGTATTTAAGTCTTTAAAAGTGATTAAATACATTACTTTTACAATATATGTATAAACATTATATGTCTTAAGTATTTAAGTCAAATAACGTTACGTATTGTTATCGTTTTGAAAACTTAAGTTAGTAGTTTCAAAATACACATATAACTTGTTGTTATTAATACAAAATGAGATATTAAAACATTCATTAATCATGTTAAATATGTATATATACATATATATACACAAACGTATAATTATCATATATTGTATAGTTCGTGATATCATCGGTCAAACTAGACGGTCAAACGTTGTGTAAAACTCTTTTCGGAAATATAAGTCTCGACAATTTGGATTGCTTATCATGTTGGCAAGGTTTAATTTATGTAAATATTAATCTTATAAGTATAGTATGATCGAAAAAATGCGGGTCGTTACACAAGTATCTCGCGATGTAATCATATGTTATTGTATTCGTTCTTATGGATTAGGACGGGTCTTTACATGCACGAAGAAGAAGAGCTTCACAAGTTGTAATTGAAGATGACGACAATGTGGTTGCTGAAAATCAAACAGTCTGTCTCGGTGAAGATCGGGTAACAATCTCGATGAGCTATTTGGTGATGATGCGATTAGACTTCCTATGGGACGAGACCGAGCGATGAAAGCTGCTAAAAATTCCGCTTCGTCTGGCGCGGGGACTTCATCATTACGGTGTACAAACTCTTCAAGATTGGAAGAGTTGGCTTCAAAATGGGATATGCAAAAGGAGGCAGATTCGGAGAAAATACGCAAGGGTATCGATGCTATCGTCGAGGAAGAACGAGTACGATCGGCATGTGAAGTCATAATATTATTTCAACTTAATATTAACGAAATTATGGACCCTGAAGAAAGGAAAAAAGCTTTAAAGTTCAAGAAAAATATGACCGAGCGATAAAAAGATTATATCGACATTTCTAGCAATGAGGAGTGATTGTAGTATTTATTGTTACGTACGTTTAAGTTTTAATAGTTCAAGTTGTTGTTTAATTTTAGGACTTTTAAATTTTTGTAATTTTTATTTTTTAGGACCTTTAAATTATTGTAATCTTTAAAAAATTTAATAATTAATTGTCTTTACTTTTATAAAAAATTGAGTTATTAATTATATAAACTTAATAATAAAATTACTAAAAGAAAATGAAAAGAGATTAAAAAATGGTGAACCTACTATCTATCACACAATCATCACCCCTATATTATTACAAACTTCATCACGTTATCACAGCATCACACATGTCACTTCAACATGATATCCAACAAAAACTCCTCATCACACCCTATCACGCGATCACCATTAATACGACTCTCAGAGCTTGGTGCTTGTAGGCAAAAGTTAGCAAAGGAAAAGGTAGAGGTTTGAACCTCTCATCCTTTTTCTTTTTCAAATTTTACCACTTCTTTTAATTTTTTATTTTTCATTTTTAACTCTTTTTTTAGTTTTTTTCTCCCACTCTTTTTGATTATTTATTTTTATAATGTTTTTGTGTTACACCAATTCAAACTTTCATTTTTCTCCTCTACACCTATTTTTACATTTCTTTCGAAATTCATAATTTTATTTTTTCTCTCTCATTATTTTTTTCTTTCTCCTTTTTCCTCTAAAGTTTTACTCTTTAATTTTATTCTTTAATTTTTTTTATTTTAATATTTATTTTTACTTTTTATTTACTGTAATTACAAGTTAACAAAACTTTATAAAATGTAAATACCAAGATTTGATATCAGTTATGAATTTTTAAACATAATTGGCGTGAAAATCAAGTATACATAACAAATAATTCGTAAAAACACCTTATTAATGATCAATAGCACGCAACAAAAATACAAAAAAAAAAAAAAAAAAAAGTCCTTTGATATAATCTGGACATTTTGTGTGGTTATATACTTTTTTCATCAAGAGATAGTTAAGTGAAAAGTATATATAGTTTACTGATGCAATTTGCCATATAGGCCCTAAACGTTTTTTGCATTGATAGTCTTCATGATCTAAAAATTTTGTGTGGATAGTCTCTCCGTTTAACAGTCCTTTGTCACTAATTCCACACAAGATTTGTAAATCACGAGGACCACCGTGAAAAAGATTAGACATTATATCTGCAAATTAAAGTAAATCACAGGGACCATTCGTGTTATTATGTTTTTTTTAGCATTGTGTATATGCATAATAAACGTCACACTTGTTATTTTTTATGAATAAACTATATAACATGGTTTAGATTATGAACCGGACTAATTCACGTTTTGGTTTATATTTTTGCAAAGTTGTAATCCAATGAAACCAATAAAATGCTTCAAATCCAAAGGACAATTATCAGCCCTTGGATCATTTAACATCAATGATCAAGATTAAAACACAAATTAATAAAAAAGAATTGAGACTCCACGAATTGAAACTGCAAAACAATCGATTGCTTCCAAGTATTCATCACCATCGATTCATATGAACACCAAAAATTGAATTTTCGATTTGATCGCTTTCAGAGCTGGATTCCTTCATCAAAGATGTTGTAAAACAATCATTGAGCCTTCGTGAAGCATCAGTTTGACCAAAAACAAATTCAAAATCGAAAATCACTGATTAACAGTCATGTTTGGTTGAAGATGAACTTGAAAAGTGAAATTGAGATTTAGATGTTTTCAGGCCACGATCTCTACATGAAAGTTGTTGCAAATCATCTTCTAAACACTTGAAAATCATCAACTGCACCTGAATCATCATGTATCGTTCAAATCAAAACGTTGACCAATTAAGAACGAATGTTGACTTCGAATCTGAGAACTCTGAAGTGATTATCAATCGATTCTGATGATTCACAAAGTTGATACGAGGATTCATGAACTTAAATTAGTGTTTAATTTGATGTAATAACACTTAGAATTATCTAAAGACCTCAAGATGTGGTGTTTATGCTTCACAAATGAACAATTCGAATTAATGACAAATTAGAACTCAAATATAAAGAAGTCGAGGCTTAGGATTTATTATGAACCGTGAATCTGACTTCAATTTGTGTTGAGATTCATTATTTGTAAACTTGATATTTTGAGCTATGAGTGAGTATGAAGGTGTAAAAAAGTACTTCACAATCACACGTGATTATGCATGTCAATCACATGTAATTGTAACAAACTTCGGACAGTTGATCAAATCACATGTGATTCTGCATGTCAATAAAACCCAATCACATATGATTCTACATGTCAAATTCAATCACATGTGATTATAAAATCTAATCACATAGGATGGAAATCTGATTCAATTACTGAGATTTATCCTTTGAATCTCAACTTAAATTAAGGATGTAAATGAATAAAACTTCATATTAATTTAAACTTTAAAATTAGAATAATTTATATTTATAAGTAGCATTTCTCATAAACAAATGGTGACTAGAGAAAATAATCTTGTGAAGAAATTTTTTAATTTTGTGTGAATATCTCCGTGAGACTTGTGTTTTGTGGATACAACGCATAATGAAATAGGAGACAGAATCATGTGTCAATGTCTTCTATGTGGGACCGTACCTTTGTCAAGCTTGAAAGCTTTGATTTAACATATGATTCTTCAACTTATAAATTATTCTTTGTTTAAAAAAGATGCGTAGTATCGTAGTTATTCAAGAGATATAAAAAATTACTCTCCAGACATTCCAATTTTTTTAACACCGATAACGAAATCGAATACTCTTATTTGTCATTCAAATACGCGTTAGGAGGAAAGTAAAGGTATAAAAATATTTTAATCAATTATTTTTTATCTATTTATAAAAGTAGACTATTAATTTAAGACGGATTGAAAAAAAAAACTATCAACGAGGGAATATTTAACCAGATAGTAAAAATATAATAGGCGATTTTAATACAACTATATTTAGTTTTATATCAATAAATGTGTTTCAAGTTGTAGTACATTTAGTGTTTTATAGCACATATATACATATACTAGGTTTTGAGCCGTGTGTTATACGAGTGTGTAAAAAACTGTGTAAAAAATGTAATTTGTAATTCATATTGGTATATAAATAGTGATACTAAAAAAATAGAATAAATATAAGAATTATTAAGAGTTCGTGTTGTTGACAAATTTTAAAAATTCTTTTGAGTTTAAGAGCCCGTGGTATTGACAAATTTTAAAAGTTCTTTTGAGTTTAAGAGTCTGTGGTGTTGACAAATTTAAAAGTTCTTTTGAGTTTAAGAGTCCGCGGTGTTGAAAAATTTTAAAAGTGATTTTAGGTGGTGTTAGTATCTTAATGTCTACAACTTTTTTTCCTCACCATTAATATCTTTTTAATTATATATAAATTATATACTACGTAATATTTATAGAAACTATGAGTACATTGAAAATTTGTAATGGAACGTAACGTTAGTTTAAAGTCTACATTATATTATTTTAGAATTATTATATACAATTAATTTTTGAATAAAAGTGTAACTCGCAAGTTTAATTTTAGAAAAGTTGTTAGTCATTTTAGCAAAATAATGGTACTCGGTGGAGTCGTCGTTTATAATTAATACTCCCTCCGTCCCACTTTATGTGCCCATATTTCTATTTGGAATATCCTATTACAAGTGTTCACTTTGTATTTCAACTAATTAGAATGGGTTATTCTGGAGAGATGAGATTTCTAATTGGTGGAGAATGAAGTTAGTGAGATTTTCTAAAACTGTGTGTAGAAAGTAAGTATAGACTTGTAATGAGACGGAGGGAGTATTTTAATAGTTTTATCTGCGTGTTCATAAATATTTTAAGGATTTAAACTGTAAATTCAAATCACTTTTATTTTTATTACTAAAAAGAAATGCTCTACTTGTAGTGCATCGAAGCTCTGTGTCGAATATAATTTATTGCGTTTAGTTCGTAAAATTATTTCGCATCGAAAGGTGATGGCGGTGAAACCTAACTCAATGCGAACAGAAAAATAAATCCGTTAAAAAATTTAGTGGATTTTGTTTCCGTACATATTAATTTTGATATGTCTAATGCTCCGTATATTATGCTATCACAATATTAATTTTATAGATATATATCAAAAATAATACTCCGTAAATAGATTAGATATAGATAATACTCCTTACTTATTATTAAGTATTATTATTATTAGTTTAGATTTTATATTTTATTTTATATAATAATAATAATTGTAATTGTTATATACATATATATATATATATATATATATATATATATATATATATATATATATATATATATATATATATATATATATATATATATATATATATTAATATATATATATATATTTAAAATTAAGTCCTAGAATGTATTTGTGATCTTTTTTTTTCTTTTTTTTTCGAAAAGCAAGAATAAAATTAACACAAGCCCGCTAAGGGGGGAAACCTGTACAATCAAACAAGTCAAACAAGAACAACGAATTATGCGTAAGTTGCGGAGATAGCAACTACTAAACTATATATTACACAAAACAAGACCATGGATTCGAGATCCAACCTAGCCAATCCAATCTATGATTCTTTAAGCGAGTAGAAATCCATTCGAATGATTTGAGTTGGATTTCCATCAAACCCGACGGACCACACCAAGACGAATTAGAGAACACCTTTTGATTACGATTCTTCCACATCAAGTAGCCGCACGTCCACTCCAAAGATTGCTAAATACTCGACCAAAGCGGGGATAGCGGGCGGCTGCATTTGCCTCTAAACAATTCATTAATACTCAAGTTTGAAACCGCCCCTAGGCCCCACCATTTATAAACACGAACCCAAATATCCATCGCATAACGACAGAAAATTAACGAGTGCTCAATAGATTCCACATTGTCATCACATAAAGGGCATCTAACGGAATCCAAGTCAATACCTCTTTTATCAAGTTCGGTACGTACCGGAATCCGCCTTTTTAATGCTCTCCATATGAAGATCGCGACTTTAGAAGGGACCAAATTATTCTTCAAAAATTCTTCATTATTTGCATAGAGAATCCTTTCATCTAAAACTATAGCTAGCTTCTTTGTAGAAAATAAACCATTACCCGCTAGGTTCCATATCCACGAATCCTTGGCCTTATCTTGCTTCACATAATCGTTTAGTAGAGCCATAAGAGAGTCGAGTTCATTGTTGGCCCGACCCGAAATATCTCTTTTCCACCGAAAGTTGCAAACGAAACTATGATCCATCCAAGTAATCCGGTCTTGAACTCTTGCCTTTGAATCTTCGTCTAAGTGAAATAGGCGCGAGAACCTTTGCTTTAGTGGCGCGCCGCACAGCCATGTATCGTTCCAAAAGTCCGTATCCGCACCATCACCAATTATCTTTATGAAGGAGGAAGCGAAATTTGTGTCCAATTTCTCGATCATGATACCTGCACGCAAAATATTGGACCAAACACTACCACACCTAGCGTTAATCTTCCAATGGTAAATAATGATAAAAGTTGTGAAGTCGCCAAAGTTATTGGATCATTCAATGGGTTAGTCGTGCTGGTCTATTAAAATCCTTTCGTTTTAAAAAAACCCTTTTACCGGCAAGTCCAACGAACTTCTAAGTCCTCCAGTTCTAAATCACCATTGTACCTGTAGATACGGATTTGGCTACGGTGCTAGTCCTAACGAGTTAAAAGTTGTTAGTTTTAGAATACGTAACGATATTTGTGTGGTCTTCGACTTTAAAAGCAATTCGTGGAGCTCATGGAATACAAGAAAATACGGCATTATACACTTCAGCTGGATTAAACATCCTATGACTACGTTTGTAAATGGATATTTGTATTGGTTTAAAGTCGTGTGGGATACGTTGATTGTCCTCAAGTATCATGATTAGAAACTTATTTAGAAATCGAAATAGTTACGAGTACTTTACAATCACATCCAAAAACCAATAAAATGACAGCATCCCTGCCACTCTGCTAGTCACGATTGTATAATCAAAATTCAAAGATGGCGTGTACAAATTAAGTGGTACTTTTGTTTAAAAAAAAAAAAAAAAAAAGTGTTGTTTATCTCTAAAAAAAACCATAAATTTTAAAAAGTAGCTACTTCCCCAAAGGAATAATTATCAATTTATCATCACAGGTCAATGGCTGTTTTTCAATTATAGTTTGTGAGGTTTGATATGCTAACATTATCACAACCATAAGATACAATGATTTAAATATCTTACTTCATCTTCTTCCCTTACATACATACCTTACTTTGATACATACAATCAATCAATGGCTAAACACAATGGGATGAAAGACCCGGGCTGGCTAAGGCTAATTTCATGAACTCACTGTACGTTTCAAATTAGCGATTACCTTATTTTGGAAGACATGATCAGTATGACAAATACAAAAGGGATATAGGAAGTCAAACCCTCTTAATTTAAATGGGTTTAATTGATGTGTTCTTTAAGGCAATTCGATGATGCGATGAAGTCAATCAATGGTGTTATTTTGTTGTGACCAGAGTTGTGAGTATCGACCATTATTCGCCAAGAGAACTTCATGAGGACCTTGTTCTACAACCCTTCCAGATTCCAAAACAATAATCTAACCAAAATCAAAACAAGAAAAATAAATCAACCCAAATCGAGAATTTGACCCGCTTATAACAACAGGGGGAAAGCATTGCCCAATTTAAAAAACAGTAGAGAATTTGAGAAAGTGGGACTTGCCTCGTCACACTGCATTGCAGTTGTAAGTCTATGAGCGATAAAGACTGCTGTTCTGTTATTGGCGAGAGACCTTAACGCGCTTAATATCTCTGCTTCCGTTGTGCTATCTAGAGCACTTGTTGCTTCATCACACAACCTGGAAAAAAAAATGATTAAAGTTTTATGTATCATCTAAAAAACAGATATTGGTGTAAAAATCAAGTCATTGGCATATATTATTATTAACCCAATGCACGAGACGACACACTTACAAAATGGGAGGTGCTTTCAAAAATGCACGAGCTAATGCAACTCGTTGTTTTTCACCACCACTAAGCTGCCAAATTAAAAAGATAATAATGATAATCAGGAAATGAAAGTTAACTTCTGTTGAACCAATTGAACTTCAATAGGGAACAATCCAAAAGACACAAGATTATTCATTACCCAGCTCGCCAATTAACTATAGGATGAAAAATGGTTATCAAAAGCTGATGTGGCAATTTCGACCCATTTACACACGAATGGGTCAACTCTATGTCTTATCTCTAGCAAGCCAATAGGGTAAAATGACAAAAAGTAGCTAACAAGGAAACGGGTCAAATGGGTCGAGAATTCTGCAGTCTACTTTTACGACTACCCAAGTCTCTAGGCATAACTCGCATTTGACTCATAACATAGTCATGCAACTATAACTATTTATTTATGATACAAACAATCATCAAATAAGGAAGTCCTTTAACGTATGGTTTTAGGGAAGTATAAGAAGTACGAGGCTTAGTTTGATTAATTTGTACTTAGAAACAAATAGATAACAAGGCACCGGCAAAATAAACAAAAAAATTATACACTTTAGACTACTCACCTTAAGACCTCGTTCCCCTACAAGTGAGGAATATTTTTCAGGGAATTTCATGATAGTGTCATGAATTGCTGCTTTTCGGGCAGCATCGTATACCTATAACAACCCTATTGATTAGTAAAAACAATTCATTTAGTAGTATTATAATAATAAAAAAATAATCTCTCAAAGGAATAAACCTCCTCAGGGGTTGATGAGAGACAACCATACTGAATATTGTGGAATATTGTATTGTTGAATAAAACCTGCTCAGAAAGCACACAAAAATCATGCAAATGCTAACTTAAAAGGGAAACACTATTTGCTTAGTATGTGAACAAAGATATGCTCCGTATAAAACATTAAATATATGAATTTATATCAAACTTACTGTATCTTGTGGAACAACACCAATATGTTTCCGAAGGCTTTCAAGTGTCACCTTCCGTATATCCTGACCATCTATCCTCACCTGTCAAGCACCAAATGTGAAAACCTTATATATTTATCATGTAAAAGATAACATTTTGATAATAGTAAGGATTGTAGTTTCTGTGATATAAATTGCTTCAAATCAACCCACTACCAATACATAAAACTCACCGGTTTTGACCCGGTTACCTGATCCACCCATCTATCACTACAAGATAGTTCCATACCAATTAGTGACAAGGTTGTATAACTTGCTACTCGGGGAGTAATCGGTCGGGACCTTTTAGGGAGTACTCGGCCACTTGGAGAGTACTCAGATGTTGACCAAGTTTGACTTTGACCGACTTTTACTGAGTTTTGACCAATTTTCCAAGTAATCCCAAGTTTTGGCTGAGTTTGACCAAGTTTGACCGAGTACTCCCCGAGTTGCAAACACCGAGTACTCCCTGAGTAATTCCAAGTTCAGCAACAACACTGATTTAGTGATCAATTAACAGAGAATTAATTACCGTGCCAGATTGGGTGTCAAAGAACCTAAAGATCATCCTAAGGATTGTTGACTTCCCTGCACAAGAAATTCAGTATATAGACATTAAGTATTTATTACGAAAGTACAACGATTTTCTTTTTTTATTTTTCATCATCAGCTTTAACTATTAAAACATGAGGAAGAACAATTATTATGTAATTCAAATTGAATATAAACAGTAGACCATGGACACAACATACATTATAAAAACCATCTATATAAAATGTGGAATTGGTGGGTAAAAAGTTATAGAAAACTGAAACCTCACCACTGCCGCTAGTTCCAACGATAGCCACACTTTTCCCAGCTGGCACAACAAATGATATCCCATCAAGGATCTTTCTTTCTGTCAGATAACTGAAGTTGTGAAAACAAAGTGCATATCAGCTACAAAATCGACAAATCTTCATAGTTCATAACTTCGTATTATGCAATGTTTGATACACATAAACAGTTTATAAGTTATTATCACAGGCATTTTTGTACAACAGATCAAGTATATTGCACACCAAGATATTGTTGATAACTGAAAATTCATGTATATAAAGCTATTTTCAGTAAAATAATTGTGGAAAATATATTAGGCAATCAGTGAGAAGCAAAAGTTAGTGAGTACCACTAGTCTTTAATTGCCAAGTAAGTGCATCACTACTTGTGACAACAAACTGACACGTGATCATGGTTGTAAAAGTCCCCCGACTATGCCGACAAGTCGGGATTTTGAAGTAGTACTAGTCTCCATCTTGACCGATTTATTCGGTCAAAGTTGTTAAAAGTCCAATCTAGTCGGTAAAATTTGGATTTATTAGTTCAAATCTGGATTTATTCTGTCAAAATCGGTCAAAGTCGGTCAAAGTCGGTCAAATACAGTCAATGTTGGTCAATGTCTTATAGTTCCCGCCTAGTTTACCTGAAATGAACATTTTCAAACTCAATGCTACCCCCGCTCAACTCCAGAGGCTTTGCGTCATTTTCATCACTGATTTCTGCCTTCTCCTGCACAAACATGAAAGTGACACCGATTAGAGAAGGCAATTTTGATCCACTTGTTATTACTTATGAAAGGGTCGATTCAGTTTATGATAATATGTAACAGGTGAAATCAATTATATTATATTTATCTAAACAGTAAACAATTTAAATGGGTTGAAAGTCAAACAAAGTGTTTTTTTAATGCTTAGAAGCCTTCTAACTCATTTTAATCCATTAGCATAGAGATAATTTCAACTTTTGTAGTGTTCGAATTAAATATGTATTTAATGTATTATTAACTCTAGAGTCTCTTAGTTTACTCATCTCCTTTGGGTTTCTCTCTTGTATCAATATATATGTTATACCATCTCAAATCTCATGATCAAGTAAGTAATACAAGAATATATTCTCTCTTCATATATATAGTTACATGTAGTAAGCATTCAAATACTGAGTATTTAGGAGAAGCTATAGAAATTATGGACAAAACATGTTTCAGACCCACCTGATCTAATCGCAAACATTTCAACACACACACAAATTACTCGTTTTGACCCATAACCAAACCTTGTCACCCCTAATAATATGAAACCATGGAGAACATATGTAAACGCAGGACCATGCAATAACATATGAAATTCAACCATCGCATTTATTTACATATATTTAAAGAACCTATTTAGAAGTTTTAGCTTTTGCGATGTTCCATTTATGAAGTCCTAATTTGAAACTTTGAAATAGAATAACGAATCATGATTGATATATAATAAGGATGCAAGATGTAGAAGATGGAAACTACCTCAAGTAGCTGAAACATTGATTTCATGTCAATAAGACTCTGCACAGTTTCACGATAAACACTGCCAAGAAAATTGAGTGGAAGAGACAGCTGGAAGAGGAGTCCATTAACCATAACCTAAACATAACATATTTTTAAGAATTTGAAAGATTTATGATTATAAATATTTAATGTGTACTGAATAAGATTACTACATGTGTCCATACAAACAACGTGTGTCTATATACAATAGTAACCTACGTTTGTCATAAAATGATTTAAGAGGTTGTATGCATTAGAAATACACTTTAGATGACTTTCACCCCTTCACTTTGTAGTTAAACTTTTAAATTGACCCGTTTGAGGTGCAACATCGCTCAAATCGAACCCATTTATATGTAAATCAGTAGGAAATGCTATGTTTAATTTTCAGGAGTGAAATCTATGATAGGGATATAAAGGCTTACCAAATCACCAACAGTTGCAACACCATTCATAATACTATTTGAGCTTAATACCATTGCTGCTGAGAGAGCTGTACTGAATATCAGAGTTTGACCAAAGTTCAAAACAGCAAGACTACGTTGTGTCTTCAAGGCAGCATCTTCATACCCTGCGAATAAAAGCTATCAAAGTTGATCCAAGACATACTAAAATATAGTATAGATAGCAAGATGTATGAAGGGTCAAAACGGGTTTGGGTTAAAAAGAATCCTTTATTTAGTACAAGTCAGATCAAGATAGGTCAGGTTAACCCTATCACACTTTTTGTACATTATTCTGTATATAATTTGTGATTCTATGATGAAAAATAAAATATTATCACAACAGAAAGTTGGGTATATCCTGCTAATGGCACATCTAAGAAGAAAAGCTACTTACTTTTTAGATATTTATCATATTCATCAGCTTCAAATTGCTCATTGTTGAAATACTTTACTGTCTGACCAAAAAATATATGAACTCAGTACAAAAGAGAGCACAGAAAGAAACTGTGAATGTAAAATGTTACAAATTTATCATTCATGATTCATATGAATACATAAAATTGTTTAATTCTCACCTCATAATTAATAAGTGAATCGATTGCCCTTGTACTGGCATCATTGTCAGCTTTGTTCATATCCATCCTAAATTTAGTCCTCCACTGTAAGAGAAAAGTGGAGGTAAACATAGTCAAAAGAACAGGTCTAATTCAAGTGAGAGGAAATTGGAACAGATTAAAAAAAAAAAGTACTTGTGTCACAGCCAATGTAAAGGCGACGTATGCAGCAACTGATAAAGAAGTAATCCATGCAAATGGTGCTCCAAAGTTGTATGCAAGAATACCTGATACCAAAGAAATCTAAAAAACACATGCTAAGTTAGCAGAATTGAGATATGTAAATGACAGTTGGTATGTTGAAATACAAAGACAAGAATAAAGTAAGTTATATTGCAATCAAACTAAATATAAGGATAAATTGGGTTGAATGATAAAGGAATGAAAAAGTAAACAAGGGCAATCGGTTGAGCATTGTAA
This sequence comes from Rutidosis leptorrhynchoides, assembly GCF_046630445.1. Taxonomy (NCBI): domain Eukaryota; kingdom Viridiplantae; phylum Streptophyta; class Magnoliopsida; order Asterales; family Asteraceae; genus Rutidosis; species Rutidosis leptorrhynchoides. The sequence continues at coordinate 44,992,558 of NC_092343.1, forward strand.
ATAAATTTTCAATGTAGTCATAATACTAAATAGACTTGGTAAAAGCTCATTAGAACGTCAAATAAGATTACAGTTTGAGGTTGTTTACTTATGAATTGTAAAAAAAACACAATAGAAACTAATAGTAAACAAACAAAATCTCACCTCTAATATAGTTGGTACAACATTAAATACCATGGCGGATAGGATAAAGTTAATAGCTCGGCTACCACGATCAATAATTCGATTTAAAGCACCAGTTTCTCGGCTGCAAATGGAAAAGAAAATATAGTAAAATGAAGAGAACTGATTAGCAACCTCAAATTCAGGATTCAAGAAAATACAAAGCATTAAAAGGACATCAATATAATGAATGCCCAACACACTATTTGATAAAGCCAACTATCTAATAATACATTTAGTTGTTTGATTAATGTAATGAGACAATAATTCAATGCTGAACCTATTCACTTTAGATGACAGTAAGAAAACTAATTGACAAAACAAGTTGAAATGACTGGTTAGATATAAGCAAGACAAACTGAGAAAAAACATCAAACCAATGTTATGGTAACAGCGGCCTCTTTTGAGTCAATAATACAATTACCTCAACGAAATATGTGGTTTCCTAACATGTTCATAGTTATTTTACACGTTTTTTTAATTTAAATTACTGGCACTAAAAAAGTTGAAAATTTAACCGAAAGTTTGATCCAATCTAGTGCAATTCAAACACGAATTTGGTTGATATACCTAAGGTGATAGCGCAGATCAAGCTGGTGCAAGTGTGTAAACACCTATAACACAAAAAGTATATCATCAGCTGCTGTTTTAATACCTTATGCTATGAACACAGTTGTGTAAAAAATAGTAAACAAGAAGCAAACTGATCATACCTTTCTCGAAACCGACCTGATAGTCCGCAATGCGACTTTAGAAAACACTGCAGTTCGCAACTCTGTGACAACAAAACAAACAGAATGAGTCCAATTGAAGGAGGGGGAAGGGTGATGCATAATGGGTAAGGTTCATCATCCTATATTTGGTTTTATTATATAATGTATGTTCAGGTATGCAAAATCACAAATTTACAATAAGCATCAGCGATTACTTCATAATGAACTACCGTTGAAAGCAGAAGCCCCTGTACGTGCAATTCCATAACCAATCAAAACAGCTGCTGGGCTCACAAAAACAGCCAAAGCTGTTGGATTAGCAGCTGCAAATTCAGAAAGTGAACCAGGGTTTCCTGTTGCAGTTGTCAACCAATCAACAGCTAGCTTGAATAAGAAGGGAACTTGAACATTCATTACCTGATACAGAAAAAAAAAAAGGTGACCCGTTGAACAATGTGTACCCAATTGGACCCGTTATGTTACAGAAAACTAACAGAATATTCCTTACTAACCTTGGCACCAACCAAGAATCCCATAGCAGTGAGCACTCTAAGTCTAAATTCCGTGTTATCTTTCATCCACAAGTATTTTGCAAGTGTACTAAGTATTTTAGCATTATTGATTTTCTCTCCTGTCTTAACATGATTACTTTCGCCCCCCTTTTTATTATGATTCTGATTCTGATTCGTACCCTTAGCATCATTGCCACTGGATGTTGTCAATGAAACATACCCGTTAGGTATAGAACCCTGATAATCACAATATCATAAACATGTCAAAAATCGTCTGAATATTTACATTTTACATAAAATTATACGAACAGGCTTACACATACATTAAATCTGTAATGATAGTGCTTATGAAACTCAATCGACTAAACCCTAAACTTCAGCACCCTAGCAACAACCAACTCATATGAAGTAATTAAAAAGCTCAAGTTACACAAATCTGAAACCCACCTCTATCCTATGATACCGTATCCCACTGCCTCTTTCTAGAGTCAAAAGTCAGGATCCATTTTCAAATCAAACATAGAGTAATTAGTTTACAGTTTACAAAGTTGAATAAACTGCTTATATGGTGTACCCATCCTTTTCTATATGCATAATTAGTTACTAAACTCCAATAGCTCTAGGATCATGCAAGCGAAACAACCAAATCCATTAATCAGCTATATGTTGATTTACTTCACAGGTTCATGTTAAACATAATCTCACAAGAGGTCTTAGGTTCATAAAGAACCATCACAAGATGATCTAGTGGTTCGCCTCACAAGAGGTTTCATGTTCAAACCTCACTAGCAGCACATCTTGAGGTGGCCAAAGAAAGGATCGAAAATGGTCACATGATAACTCGGTTAACCAATGTACATCCAAGTAAAAATACTCGCTTTTCCCCGGCTAAGCCGAACAGGGAAACCTCCTCCATTTCTTATTCTTGTTAAGCAAAATTACAAAACTTTAACATTAATTATACTAAATTAAAAATGCAATATATCATAACTCAGCTAGTATATATTCTACTTCATATAACTTTCAACGTTAAACAACACAGAATTAAGCATAACTACACAATTTAATAGCAGATTCAATATATCATGAGCCAGCTAGTTGATTATATACTTCATATAGATTTCAATAAATTCATTTGGACTAGAGTCAATAACAGGATTAAACATAATTACAAAGATTAAATAGTTAACATACTAGATTTCAAATTCAACACATCATGATCCAGCTAGTAAACATCCTACTTCATACAAACATTTACAAAATCATCTGGTATAAATTCAATTATAGAATCTTACATCTTACATAGCTAATAAAAGTTAACAAGTATATACATACACACAATTACTTACAGGTCTTATAAGGTGAGATTGAGATAAATCTGAAGCAAATGCATTCAACTGTTTGATAAAATGCGTGGATCTTCTAGAAACATTCCACGGATTACATACATTACCACTACCTGAATTATTATACGTATAATTTCGCAACAGAAATGAACGACAATTACTCGAACTATTCGCAATCGTAGTTGTATTATTAAATACAGTTTTCTGAAGAAGAATAAGGTTACGAGCCCTAGAGCACCTTGCGCCAATTATTGATTGCATTTTTCAGCTTAATTTAAATTAAATTAAACGTTGTAGCATTTGAAATCGGTTGACTATATGAAAAAGGAATTAAAATGATGTTATTGTAATTGAATTTTGTGATTAATTGATCCGATAGAATGATATGGATCTGATTCGAAAAGAAAAAAAAAAGTTTGAAATGGAATTGACGTTCGTCGGATAATGTTGTGAAAGTCCGGTGACCGGCGAAATATTGCGTTTATGTTGTAGTTAGGAGTTGGTATTAGTATTCACCCGATAATGAATTTTATTCCGTTACGAAAGTTAACAGGAAGACAAGTACGACTAAATTAGATTTTTTTTTTTTTCTTCCCCAAATAACGAAATAATATAAATATAAGACTTAATTACACGAATGGTCACCGTGGTTTGTCAAATCTTGCAACTTTAGTCACTATAGTTTTTTTCTTGCAAGTTTAGTCACTGTGGTTTGAAAATCTTGCAAGTTTAGTCACTCCGTGTAACAGCCGTTAATTTTATACCTTAAATGTCAGTCACGTGTCAAGAATGCGAGGGCATTTTAGGTATTTTATCACTTCCTTTGATACTTTCCCCTTTTCCTTCATCTTCAAAACCCTAAATGTAGTTCCAAAACACAATTTCACCATCACAAAACTCTGTGGCCTTATTAAACACAATCAAACCAAGATACAGAGAACTGCACAAAACAATCCATGACAAAATGGGTCCATTCTAAAATCATAATACCCACAATCTTATTTCATTAACAAGTTACATGTGAAAAAAAAAATTCAGAACCAAACGTAGCAAAATCACAGATCACGTGTTCATCTGTTGAACCCAAAATTAAGTGTTCATCTTTTGAACCCAAAATCATGGATCCGGTTCATTAACATAAATGAAGGTGATGACGGTGAATGGGTTTGTAATACCTGAGTAACCTGCAACTCCACCGAAGTTAACATAAAAAGCTGACTATTGTAAAGCTACAATTGAAACCACAAACACCTGAAACAACATATCGGCAGCAACATCACTAGTTTCTTATTCCGATCTTGCTTCAGATCTAAACTTGGTGTAGGTTTCAAAGATGTAACGAAGGGTATCAATTTCAAAGATCTTATTTCAGATCTTGCTTCAGACCTCCGCCACGCACACCGCCGCCAATTGTTGGGTTATGATATGGAAGAAAGCATGAAACCTGCAAACGACAACGAATTGACGACATTTCAGTCACGTATTCCGGTCATCTACAAACGAGAAAACTTGAAAACTACAACGAATTGAACGAGTTAGGGTTTCGGTGATATGACGTCACAGCGTTGTTGCGATGGTTGAACATGTCATCATCGCTGTTTTGTGATAAATAAGAACCGATGATTTTGATTTTGGATTTTAGGGCTTAATTAAAATAGTGGTTTTGAATATGTGTGTTGCGTGATAGTGTTTTAGTTTGCATCAGATTTGATTTGGGTTGGGTGATTTTGTTTGAGTTTGAGTAAATCAAATTTTGATTTGGGTTTTGAGTGATTTTGTTTTAGTTTGGAGAAGGTGAAGGTTTGGAGGAGTTAAAAAAAAAGAGAAAATTAAACGGATCAAAATACCCTCACATGTTAGGCATGTGACTGACACTTAACGGAGAAAAGTAACTTCTGTCATTTGAAGTGGCTAAACTTGCAAGATTTTCAAACCACAATGACTAAACTTGCAAGATTTCCAAACCACAGTGACTAAACTTGCAAGAAAAAAACTATAGTGACTAAAGTTGTAAGATTTGACAAACCACAGTGACCATTCGTGTAATTAAGTCTAAATATAAATATAAATAATACGGAGTACTCCTTAGGAGTCTTTAATTAACAATTAACAAAATATATAAAAAGAAACCCAAACACGTATAAAATACTTTCAAACTGAAACAAAACAAAATACAAATTAAAAATAACTAGTACGGAGTACAAGTTAGGAACGAAAAATACGCATAACAACTAACAAACTAACAAATCGAGCAACCTGTAAAACAAAATGAAGAAGATACACGAACACAAATCCACCAATGACACATCGAGTCGATCCCTCAAACTGCTTGTCCATACTCCGTTTGAAATTTTACACCTTGACACTTACTTTCTTATCCTTATAAATCGATTTAAAGAGCTTATTTCCATCCACCTTGGAAAAGCGAACAATTTTACCAGAGCAAGAAGAGACCGAAAATTTCAAATTGAATTCCATCAACGAAATGATAGAAATACTATTGTTATATTTCGTAACATTTATTATTCCATTTCCTTCAAATACATAAGTATTTATGTTATTTTATATTTTTCTAATGAGTTGTTAACCGTATTTAGTATAGTACAATTTGAGTAACTAAAAAAACTTATTTTTAAATACAAATAATCAACCAAAATAACATAGTGTCTCAGAGTTAACATTATTAATCACTTGCAAAAACTATGTTTAACACTAAAACAACATCACATTTGTATTATTTTCAGTTTTTTTTTTCAAATACAATATACTATCATAACTCTATCACAAATTTATATATTTTAACAAATGATTATATACATCTTTTTATAAATACAAACAATTGTTAACTTGATCAGACGATTTTGACGTTCAAGTTCATGTATTCGAGAGTGAGCAAGAAAAATATAGTTATCTCAATATCGCTAAACTAATTACTCTAAAGCAACATATTTTCAAGTGTCAGTGATAAGTTTATCGTATTTTTTGTAAATACACTACTAAACCCATTGTACTTTACAACTAAATATATATTTGCGGTGAAATTTTAAATAGTGTGATGAAACTATCATCACCGTATTTATAGTGGGAGAATTTATATTCCTTCCGTATCAATTTAATAGTTCAATATTTTTTTTTAGTTTTTTAAATTAATATTCTAATTCTTCTATAAAATATAAATAGATAAGAATAATAAAGTAAACTCCTTTAATACTCTTACTATATTCATATTAAATAAAAAAAAAGTAGGTTAAAAATTGAGGGTAAGATTATAAAGGTAATAAAAAATATAATGTTATAATTATATTTACGGTATTTTTTTAAATTGTGTATTTTTTGTATTATTAAATTGGATGGATGAGGTAATATTATTTTATAAGTAAAAGAGATGAGAAAAATAAAGATTAGATTGGGAATCTGGGATCAAGATCTCTTATGAACGTTGCCTTAAAATGGACTACATTCATTTGGTAAACATACAAAATCCTTTTTGGTTTACTCTCATATCATTTAAGGGTTACATATTGTTATACTACCAAATTCAATCGGTATACTATTAGATATATAGTTCACTACACTTGTTCACTATCAAAATTTACTACAAATGTACAATGTTTTTTCAAATGTGTATCTACGCAAGATTGAGATTCTCTCAAGTTATATTATTACTTGATTGATTAGGTTGTGATTGTTGTAAGAGCGATGAAATACAAAAATTTAAACATTATCCTCTGCATTTTTTTTCACAAAAATCATAACATGACCTATCAAGTTATAATATAACTTGATTGATTAAGTTGTGATTGTTATGGGAGTGATTAAATATAAAAATTAAATAAAAGAAAATTAAAACGATTGTCCCATACAATTTTCTTCACAAAGATTAAAACATGAATTATCAAGTTATCTTATAATTTGAGAGGATCGTATGCCATCTATGCATGTAATGTAATAACACAAACAACATTGTAAAAGTTACGATAGTATGATAAGGTAGGTAAGATCACGCTTAATATTATGATATGGGGAATTGGGGACCTAAGATGTAAATTGTCATTATCTCACCTTAAATAAATCATAAAGCATCTTAATAATTTAGTTTGTTTTCAATTGTTCAATATCTATTATCTAACCAGACTACACATGTACTTTCAGTTATTTTATTTATTTACATGTACGCATGTAATTTAACAATAGTGCCCGTCCGGGATTCGATTGTTTCACTTAAATGTATGGGTGCTTGTGTATGCGTAGATAATATTGAAACGGTGTCCATTCTGGATTCGAATTTTTATTTTTTTTAACAGCCATTCTGGATTTGATTGTTTCACCTATTGTTCAATCTTCCCCAAGACCCTTTTATAAGGATATATTGGTTTGAGTTGCTCCAACAATTTGCTGGCTTTTTATTCGGTTTATATTTTAGTGGATGACTCCGTTGTTTATGAACCGGTTTGGGTGTTCGCTAGCACCTATTTTGTTTCGGGGCCCGACAAACTCGTTTATGTAGAACATGTGTTTGAGAGTAGTGGCGTTGGGTCCTTGAACCCGGTTGATTTTGCTTTTGTTGAACCAAAAGTTGATAAAGCTAAAAGGAAATTACTATGTTCGAGAAAGCGTTTTCCGCTTTTGATTAAATGATGAAGAATAAAAAGATATTTGTAGACAAAGACAACAGTAACAGGCTTCTTATATATTGCTCTATAGATTAATATGGAGGACGTCGATGTCAATGTTAGCCTCATCATTTCAAAGTTCCACTGATTACACAAGATAAAGTTAAAAAAGCAAAAAAAAAAAAAAGTGAAACGTGTTTAAGGGGCCGAGAGGGACAAATTCGGTGAGTTCATCAAGGATATTTTGATTTTGTCCCCGAAGGGTTCTTTCGTGTGTTGCTTTTGTGGTTTAGATGGTTTCTAATCGATTGGTGTCCCTCTTACTCGTTTTTGTTTTTTTTTAGTATGTTGTAATTTAGGTTCCTTTTTCGCCGTTGTTTAGCGTTGTGAGCTTTCATTATGTTGGTCGGTTTATTTAGCTCATATGTTTCTTTTAATTTGTACGTTTTAGGGCTTACATTTTTTTTTTATGAACTCCATTTTGTTATAGAAGTTTATCGTTTTTTTGCCAAAAAAATAAATATATTACAGTATGGTATCCGCGATGATGGTACGGTATCAGGTGGTATCGGCGATGATGGTATGGTATTGGAAAATAAGATGTACAATCAATAATAAGAGCATGTACTGTGAGAAGTCTACAAAAATATCACTGTTCATAAATTTTACTACATTGCATCACAGTAGTATGGTTACATCTGGTTGAGGTCCTCAGATCATGTACAAATAGCATATGCGCCAAGCCCTAATTTAATAAAATTAAGATCTACATACACTATTGTATAAAACATGGGGTGTGTTTAGATCAGCTATGGCTCTTCATAATCGTACAACAGATTAGATCATACACGAAACAATCATACACGAAACTAACGCTTGCGGGTCCCACGTCTACTGAGATCTACATCCATGAGCCTAGTCGAAGGTCTGGGTGCGGATGATGACAATCCAACAGATTCGGGAATGTCGAGATCAACACTCATTGATGGCCCACCAATCGCTCGCTTGATATCATTTTCATGTAGTCTTCTGACTTGGAACTTTGTTTTCTCAATCTGTTCGTATAGTACACCAATTCAATATTCATATATGAAATTGATCGATCAAGTAAGGGGTAAAACGGTAAAGTAAATGTTCCATTAATAGTCCGAGCAGTACGTTTAACCCATTTGACATGTTCCATTTTTAGCTTAAACTTTTTTATTAAATCGATTTTGACCTTCAAATGAAAAACATAAACCTATTGACCAACTCATAAGTCAATGTCAAAAACAATATCACCATGATCGAAAGGAACTCAAGACAATTTACCCATGGTTATCGAAGTTGTCAAGTTTGACCCATTGACTTAAAAAAAAGTATTAATCTGGTTTAGTTATATCTCCAACAGGTCAAATCTGTAACAGGGTCAAGCAGGACACACACGTTGAACCCACATTGTTATATGTTATCAAACATTTAATCATACAGTATTTAAAGTGATCATTTTTTTATTCTAAACAGTACATATAATATACTCATATGCTGTTCAAAAAAGTTAAAAAAAAATTATTATACTCATATTTATACACAAATGATTCAAGAAAAAACAGAATGAGGTGGTTCCTCCAAACCTATTTGCCTACAAGTTACCTGGAAAACCGGTCAGGTTGGGTCTCGGTTTGGGTAACAGGTCAAAACGATTTTGGGTTGAAATGGGTCATGAGGAAACGAGTCAGACTTTTAAATGGGTCCAAATGGGTGAGGTCGGGTTGGGGAACGGGTCCAAATGGGTCATGAGTCGAACGATCAGATTTTTTAGACGTGTCAAATGGGTCGGGTTTAAAACTGAATTGAGAAAACTGAACTGAAAACGTGATTTTTTAAGCGTTTCAGATTTCAGTTTTCAAGTAGAAAATTGGTTGTAGGCTACAACCAATTTTGATTTTCGACCTACTCAACCCACTCATTTTACTACACCTACTTTATAAACGTTCATAAAAAGATTAACGGGACGTATAAACTTACAAGTTCAAGATGATGAGCAGATGAACGAGCATTAGCGAGTCTTTTCTTCAGCTCATCCACTTTTTTCTTCTCATATTCACGATTCTCTAATTCATTCTCCTTTTCATCAACTTGCTCATACAATGCTACATAATATAAGATAAGTAATCCGATTAAGCTCAATAAATACATATCAATAAATTAATCAGGAGATTCAAATGCAGAACGTACTCGTCAGATTGGATAAGACCCAGATCTGAGTTGGAATATCATAAAGTTTCTTTGCTAATGTAAGCGAGGACCTTAAGATCTCACGAGCCTGACTCGTATCATGAAGAGCTAATGCCAGGTGGCCAAGAATGGTTAGATACTGTGACACGAGTTGAAGATTCCCTAAAGTCATGTGTGTTGTCTGCAACCCACTTGCTAATTTAACCCTGCACTAACGTTACTTATGGTGAATGCAATACGAGGTCCAAAAGCTTGTCCTAAGTGCAACAAAAATGCATAAAAGTTCCTTAATTATTTTATTAATTCCAAATTCAGGTTATTGTCGAAGCAATAATAATTACAGTAAACATATTTGGCACTAAGTATCTATAGAATCAGAATTTAAAACTGGGAAAAGAAATTTTGGGTCAACCGGGCTCATTTCGAATGAAACCCGTTTTGACATGTTATCCAACCCACGACCCGCACCTCCATGTATGTCAAGTAGAGGTAAGTAAGTATGCTAACTATTAAGAATGAAGATATTACCGTGCATCTTGTAGATTCTCCTGCCTCATTAAAAGGAATCCATATGCAAAAAGAGCAGTAGTTTTCTCTCGTACTCCAACAAAAGAATCGATTATTTTATAGATTGGTCCAGCCAACTCTAAAGCCTAAAATTTACAGGACACTATTAAACATCAGGCATAAAGAAAAGGCTCGGGCAATAAGATTAAGATATCACCAAGTATTATTACCTTTGCATATGAATCTGGATCACCAATGCATATATAAGACACGGCTGCATAAATGTGACAGATGGCCTGTGCTGATTTGCTTTCAGTCAGCTGCAGTTTACATTAGCACAAATCCCAAAAACTGAGGGTGAGATATAACAATATAGAAACTAAAATGCAGAGACCATCTATAACAATAACATAACAATACAATTGAAAACAAAGGAAAAAAAGGTTGTAAAAAAACATAAAAGAATGTAAATTTACCAAAATACCCCTGGGAAAATAACTGTAAATGTTACTGTTCACGGGGGTATTCTGGTAATTAAACATAGGGATAGCTAACTACCTTCCCTGCTTCAACAAAGTGAAAAGCGGCTTCATTATAACAGGCGACACAATGGGCATACTGCCCTCTAAGCATCTCAATAATGCTTTCACATGCTTGCAAAATTGTAGGGAAACGATTAAACCAATCTTTCATCTCCAATAACGCCTGCAAACATGAAATAAATAGTATTAATTCAGTTTTCATCTCATGCATGCAAATTCTGATAATCACGTCAAGCAGAAAACTAGATTTTAAACGGTGAATATCATGACATTTTTCAAATATCCTCACGAACATTCTTTTAAAGATCAGACCAAAGACATGAAAGGCAATCCTAATATTAAGGGCAGACGACAAACCTCTTGTGCTTCAACAAATTCTGAACGAGTGAGTTCAATGGCAACTTTGTTTTCAAGAAACTGCATTAGGATCATCAAGTATACACCGGCCATCCAAATGGCCGAGTGTTGCAAATCCACCTCTACACGATATCAAAAGAATATATTTAGATATTACATTTAGATGACTATTGATGGGTTTTTAACTTGTTGAAAGATTAAATAACTGGGATTAAGATCAAAGTTAAGATTCGTAAGAAAATATCTTACCTGTTGTACCATCAAATATTCCATATTTCACCAGCTCCACTGCATGTAACGAACAATATATTTTAATTTCTATAACTTGTGGGTACAGGTGACAAATTTTATTCATACATATAGATATAGATACACCTCATTCGGTAATAACATACCTATAATAGGTCAACTAGGTTAAGCTAAAAGACCAAACAAAGCAGGTCGAAGGTATCCCAAATCTATTTAGAAATTCAAAACCTTCTAAGCTACATTAAAAAACATATAATATTTATGTAAATATATGGTTTTGTAATCACAGCTAACACGTCAAGTTTGTTGTGGATCAGGCCTACCTGACCCATTTTGAAATGTATTAACTTGTCTTGACCTGTTGACCAACCCGTCTAACCCAACCACTTTTTACAAATTTTCAAGAGTATAGCAATAAATTGAACAAAAAGGACCTACCTTTAATATTATTTAGCCCAGACTGAATTCTCTTTCCACACTCCTTAAACACTCCTTTTGGGCGGTTAAAAACAACCACCATGAGATCAACTAACGAGTACACAGCAGTTTTTGGTAGCCACTCCCCATCAATAGGAGTAGGTGCTAATTCAAGCTTATCGCCCAATTCTCGTTTCACATTACCAAAATACGCAGGTTCCAACACTTCTTGACTAAACGAATTTGGGCCAATTAAGTTACTGATTTCTCCTTCGATCTCATTTCGTCTTGAATTGAATGTAGACCTATCTTTATAGGGTAAATCAGTTTGTGATAGACCTTCGTTGACTATATTGAGTTCTTTGTTGAGCTCACGAGCATGATGCATTTTCTGTAAGTCATCTTTCATTGAAGCGTCTAATTTATCGACGTGTTCGCCAGCATTTTTGTAGTCGCATATACGGAGTAGATAGAAGATGTGGAGCAACTCGTTGTAGAAAAATAAACCTAGGCACTGTTGTCTCTATATTTCAAAAGAAATAAAAGTCAATGAAGGTGGAACAAGTTAAAATGGTGAAATAAAATCTGGAAAAAAATGCATGTATATACTTGGAGGTTGTTTACTTTTTTCTGTATTAAGTCATGTTTCCATTTGCCTTTGTTCAAAAAAGGGTGTCTGATTCTATGTTTGTCTCCAAGAAACAGACCAATTTTCAGATTAAGTGACAAAGAAACATCAATTTTACTTACTAAATTCAAAGCTGTACAGAAACAGATCATTAAGTGAAAAGTAAACAGGCCCTTACTTTACCAATATAACATCACATAACACAAAATGCCAATCAGAAAACAACGGTCAAGACAAAAAAACTTAAAAGTACATTATAAAAATCTCCAGATCACATAGCTACAGATGACAAGATTGAGAATTTAGAAATATCACTGGTATATCAAAGAAAAATAGCTTATAAGAAACTAAGTTCTATTGAAAACTGAACGTCTGATGTTATTTAGGATGCATAATTATGTTATCATACAAAAAACATGTTGCAAATTATGTGGAACTTAATGTGAAATTGAATCGCTAGAATGCGTATTGCAATAAAATAGGAGTCTTACTCTTTCTGGATCAACAGATTCCCAAACATCATTGCATCTAGTTACAGCACTTTCAACTAAGCTTCCATCATCCCATTGCATTAAATGTACATGGAGCACTGAAGTTGCAAAAAACATCTGTTCACAAGCACAACTAACACAGTCGATAATAGATTGCATATAAATCTCTATATGGATGCAACTAGTTTATGTAAGATGGGACAATGTAATGTAAAATTACAAAAAAAGGACATAAACATAATGACAAATATCTTGAAATGATAATTCACACAACCTGTAACTCGGGATAGTACATCTCACTTGCAGAAACATAACCATGCTCCAAAGCAGATACCGAACCTTGATAATCTCCTTCTATGATAAGAGCATTTGCAAGTTGTGAATTAAAGTTGCATGACCATAACTTTCCAGAAAACCTTTCAATAGAACAGAATAGCAATTAGTGCAGATTGTTACTATAAACATACATGCAAATATGCCAATTCATAAAACTTATATAAAGGCAAAACATGAAGATAGTAAATTTACCCCTCTCCAAAGGATTCAGTAAGTTCTAATCCTTTATTTAACAGTTGTTTTTGAGAAGTTACAGCTCCAACAAGATGATAACATTGGCTTAATAAACTATAAGCTCTGCATTTCAACTCGAAGCATGAAGGAATCGCCTTCAATAGTAGTTGCTGTAAAAACAAATACAACTCTGCTTAGTTAACCCAGTTTATATAGCTTAAGATTACTCTAATCAATAGTGTTGGTGTTGTAATAATATTCATATCATTATCAAGGAAGAATCATCATAACAACAGCAAAAACATTATCATACATAATGTTTATACACTATAATTTAAATGATCTCATAAACATACATTCCTACAGATACAAAAGTAGAAAATAAAGCTGCATGTGTTTAGATAGTTCAGATGCATTCGCCTCTATATATATATTGTGAGCATGTATATAGTAAATATGTAGTTATTTAATTCTGTGATTACATAATTATCTCAATATAAGTAAAAATGTGGATTAACGGGATGATTCGAATTACGTAGGCAATTCAATACATCTTAACAAGTACATGTAACGGATATAAATCCAAAATGTCTTATCATGTATAAAGGAACTTAAAAAAGTAAATACAAAATCGTAAGCTAAACGTGTATAGGTTCTCTCATAAGAAACAAATATTTTAGATTATATTCCATATGAAACATTGTCGATTGATATCTTGACTTTTACGTTGTATATCAACTTATTCACCAGTTAATTCACACATTTTCACCTGCCAACGCCGCAATGCGCGCGTGATAAGTACTTCATTTGTATTCCATATTTAAAAAAACTGAATTCATTCATTAATCCTAATATAAAATACACATTATCAAACGAGTTTACAACTTCATATCTAAACATACAGATTATTATTAATAACAACAACAATGAATAAATATATTAAATATATCAACATAATAATATAACCACGAGTGAATAAACTACATCAATAATCAATATAATCAATAATCAATAAATAAATAAAAACAAAACAAGTGAATTTGAATTTGTAGCATAACAAACTTACCGAACGTTCGAGGTGAGCTTTAGCATGATTAACATTATTAGTGTGTTTAAGAAGCAAAGTAGCGATTCGAAGGCGTGTTTTGACTTCAATAATTGGAAGAAATGAAACAGTGCTTTGACAAATTGCTTCCAAACACTTAATTGATTTCCCAATTTCGCCGCTTCTTTCGTGTAAATCTGCTAATTCCCATAGTCCTTCAGCTACTCCATCCATTTTGTGAAGTTAATTCAGTTCAATTTTGAAGTTTGATTTTTTAGGTCAAAATTTTCCCCCTTTTTAGGTTGCTATTTTTCTGTTCAATCGTGTCTTCATGGTTTCTCTATGTTCTGAGAAGTTTGAGACTTGAGTCAACGGTTATTCATTTCAATCATTAGTTGGGCTCAGTTGCTAGTAAGCCCAAAACTTATGGACCTACATATATAGTTTGTGCATCGAGCTAAAACGAAAATGTTAAGAATCATATCATAATCATCATAATCATAATCATAATCATCATAATCATAATCATAATCATAATAATCATAATAATTATAATCGAGTCTTAATTATATAGTGATAACCACATTTAGTTTACATAGATTTAATAAAAAAAATAAACATAATTAACAATTTAACATGCATAAATTACACTTCTTTTGTAAGTGAAAAATACATAAATGTACACGAGGAAATACACTTTTAAACCGGGTAGAACTTGGAAGTTTCTTTCGACAAAAAGTATAATATGACATATACTCACGCACCTAAGAGAAGTATCTTTTAAAGTTCTAATAATAATACTTCTGCCTTTCAGAAAAAAAAATATGACATATACTTGTAATTTTGAGGTGAATAACGTGTAAGTTTTGTACTCTTGTAGTCTTATTATGTATCATGAACTTTTTTCTTTTCTTTTTTTTTAAGCCACAAACTCACGCACCTACATAAATTTTACACGAATAATATTCTAAATAGGACTTGAACTCACGAGTCACGACTTTAAGGTCAGAGGACTTCTCGATACCGCTTGGCCGCTTGGCCAAAGCCCTTTTGGTAATGTGTCAAGAATATTACACTAATAGTAATTATTTTCAACTTCCACAAACATTGTAAGCAAATTATTACTCGTATAAATATGATAATTTGGCATTTTCAATTTTGATAATGTCACCAGATTACCTTGCTACAAACTAGTTATCTGATAAACCTTTAAATGTGATTATTTGACGCCAAATATCAAGCATACATGTAATCAGGGGCGGAGGGAGGGGGGGTCAAGTGGGGTCAGCCGCCCCCGACGATTTCGAAATTTTAGTGTAAAATTTTTCGGTTTTTCGATTTTGCCCCAGGTGGAATGATAATGCTAAAAACGAACATATATTTCATAGCATTATCCTTCAAGAAAGACAAGCTTTTAGTTGCAATTGTTCTATTTACAAGTGATATTCGTTTAAATAATAAAAGGTGAAGACAAAAGACAGATTCGACGATTTGAAGACGCAAACAACCAAAAAGCTAAAAAGTACAAAGTACAATCAAAGTGGTTCAAATTATTGATGAGAAACGTCTAAAAATTACAAGAGTACGAGTCGCAAAACGCAAAGTACAAGATATTAAATTGTACGCAAGGACGTTCGAAAATCCGGAACATGGACCAGAGTCAACTCTCAACGCGCGACGCAACGGGCATAAAATTACAAGTCAACGGAGTACAAGAATATAATATAATATATATATATATATATATATATATATATATATATATATATATATATAATTATATAAAATTATATATATTATATTATATATTAATTATATACGAGCAGCCCACGTTTAAAATTCAATGTGACCAGGAAATGACGGCCATGCGATCGCATGGCCTGGAGGAAGAAAATCCATGCGATCGCATGGCACCCAGCCACTTGCCACATCTATAAATTGAAGCGTTTTTCGGACGAATTTTACATCTTTTTCTATCCTCTCTATCTCTTACGATATATATATATATATATATATATATATATATATATATATATATATATATATATATATATATATAATTTATAATTTTAATTTTAATTTAAAATTAATAATAATAAGGGTATGTTAGCGAATGTTGTAAGTGTGTAAGTCGAAATTATGTCCGTGTAAAGCTACGCTATTATTAATCATTGTAAGTTATGTTCATCTTTTTTAAATTAATTTCTCATAACTAAGTTATTATTATGCTTATTTAAGCCGAAATAATCGTGATGTTGGGCTAAATATTAAGATTGGGTAATTGGGCTTTGTACCATAATTGGGGTTGGACAAAAGAACGACACTTGTGAAAATTAGGCTATGGGCTATTAATGGGCTTTATATTAACCAAACGATACCTCGTTAATTTAATATAAAGATTACAATTTGACGTTTCTATATATAACCACATACGCTTAATCAGGTACGGTGGGCGGGATATCTATAAATACGAATTATCGTTCATTTTACCGGACACGAGAATGGATTAATAGTTAATGGACTCATTAAAACAGGGGTGGATTACACTCAAGGGTAATTGGTGTAATTGTTAACAAAGTAGTAAAACCTTGGACTACACGCAGTCGATAACCTGGTGTATTCATTAAACAAAGTATTAAGACCTTGTTACAGTTCGAATCCCCAATTAGTTGGAATATTTGACTTCGGGTATAAGGATAATTTGACGAAGACTCTCGCACTTTATATTTATGACTGATGGACTATTATGGACAAAACCGTATGGACATATCGAATAATCCAGGATAAAGGACAATTAACCCAAGGTAATAAATTAAAATTAACACGTCAAACATTATGATTATGGAAGTTTAAATAACCATAATTCCTTTATTTCATATTTTTTTGCACTTTTATTTACTGTCATTTTATTTATCGCAGTTTTTAATTAACGTATTTTTTTATCGCAATTTTATTTATTGTACTTTTTATTTATCGCAATTTCATTTATCGCAATTTCATTTATCGTTATTTACTTTACGCTCTAAATTAAGTTATATTTATTTTTAATATTTTACATTAGGTTTTAACTGCGACTAAAGTTTTAAAATCGACAAACCAGTCATTAAATGGTAAAAACCCCATTTTACAATAATAATACTACTTATATATATATATATATATATTTATATATATACAAATATAGTTTTAAAAAAATATAGCGTTAAACTTGGCTAGTTCCCTGTGGACGAACCAGACTTACTAAAAACTACACTACTGTACGATTAGGTACACTGCCTATAAGTGTTGTAGCAAGGTTTAGATATTTCCACTCTATAAATAAATAAATAACTTGTGTAAAATTGTATCGTATTTAATAGTATTTCGTAGTAAATATATAACTATTTCGTATACACCTCTGCACACATCAAGTATTTTTGGCGCCGTTGCCGGGGACTTCTTAAACGCCGGAAGCGAAACGCTATATATATATAAATAGAAAAAAAAAGATTTTTATTAACTTTAATTCTTTTTTATAAAAATACGTTTTATATAATACAATTAAAAATATAAAAGAAAAAGAAAAATATATATCTATATTTTTAAGTTTAGTTAAATTTAAAAAAGTTTATATTTATTGTGAAAAGTTATAAAAAACTAATAAGTAAATTTTTTATTTATTTATAAGTTTTATATAAATATTTTACAAAAATATAAAACAGAAAAAAAATTAATAAATAAAATCGGGCCAAGGTACTGTAGCAGCCCATAATCTGGCCTGGAACCCTACTTCATGCGATCGCATGGCCTGACAACGTATATCTCATGCGGTCGCATGACGTGAAAAGACAGGTCTGGTACCTGGTACGTAAGATTAGGTTTAGGGTTTATTAATTATTATTATTATTAATTAATTCTAATTAGGGTTAAGTATAATAATATTTAGTTTAGATTTATTTATTTTGTATTTTTAGTTTTAATTAGTTTTATTAATTATAAACTAATACTTTTATAAAATAAATAAAATAAAAATAATACTTTTATAAAAATTATATTTTTATAACTTTAAGCTTATTTTTATTTTTGTGTCTTTTTAATCGTTTATTCGTAATAATTGTATTTTTTTTTCATTCGTAATTAGTTTTAAGATTAGTATTTTGCCGTAGTTATTTTTATTTCTAGATTTTTAGGCTTTGCCGTAAAATCCCTTAAGTGCTTTTTCTTTAGATTAAGACTTAGGCGCTTTAGAATTATGATACGCCGCTTTAAGATTTTAGTACTTTTTAAGTTATTGCCGTTTTGGATATAGAATTCTTTTTAAGCTTTAATACCTTTAGATGTAAGTTTTAATTCTTAGTTTTTAGACTTTTAAGTTTCGACGCTTTACTTTCTTTTTATTATTTTTCGACGCTTATTTTTCGACCTTTTATTTTTCGACGTTTTTCGACGCGCTCTTTTTCTT
Organism: Rutidosis leptorrhynchoides; assembly: GCF_046630445.1. Taxonomy (NCBI): domain Eukaryota; kingdom Viridiplantae; phylum Streptophyta; class Magnoliopsida; order Asterales; family Asteraceae; genus Rutidosis; species Rutidosis leptorrhynchoides. The sequence continues at coordinate 45,011,308 of NC_092343.1, forward strand.
TCTTATTTCTCGACGCTCTAGTTTTTAGGATATAGATTTTTATTTCAAAACTTCAAACGAAAAATTATTTTAAGCGGTTAAATTGATAGACATCCAAAATTTTCTGGTTCGTAGTAATAGTTGGATTTGTTAGTGGCGAGTTGTGGGCTTCCGATTTAAAGGGTCCTGGCTACCTGCTGCATCTATTGGCTATTCGAAACGTGGGCAAAATCAGAAAAGTCTATTAATTTGATAACTTATATAATTTTTATCTTTTATAACTAATAGGATATTCAGTGAATGCACCGAGCGAAACGTTCACCACCTTTCATACGTTCGCCACCTTTTATGCGTTCACCACCTGTAACTCGATCAAGACATCTAGCCAATATTGTCGCCGTTGATTTTTCTTTAGAATCGTCATCTAGTCGACCAAGTACTCCAATTCGAATTTCCGATAATCCATTTTTTGAACCCGACCTCACAATTGAGAATCCGGAGGATATTCAGGGACAATTCAGAGATCCTGAACCACTAATCATTCCTCCTGAACCACAAATCAGTCATCCAGAAATTGTCGAGGAAGATACCATTAAGTCAGAATCCTCTAGTGATTCAGATTCAACCAATTCAATAATGGAAAATCTGGAACCTCTAAGTATGGAAGACCGAATGAGAGCTAAACGCACTGGCCAAGGCACGCAATTACTTAACCAGACATTAATGCGCCAGATTATGAAATCAAAGGACAAATCCTACACATGGTAACTAATCAATGCCAATTTAGTGGTGCGCCGAAGGAAGATCCAAACGAACATCTTCGAACTTTTAATAGAATTTGTACTCTATTTAAAATTAGAGAAGTGGAGGATGAACAGATATATCTCATGTTATTTCCCTGGACTTTAAAGGGAGAAGCCAAAGATTGGTTAGAATCATTACCTGAAGGGGCGATTGATACATGGGATGTTTTAGTTGAAAAATTTCTTAAACAATTCTTTCCGGCATCTAAAGTCGTGAGACTTCAAGGAAAAATTGTTACGTTCACGCAAAAGCCAAATGAAACTCTATATGAGGCGTGGACAAGATTTGGAAAGTTATTAAGAGGATGTCATGGTTTAGACACTTATCAAATAGTACAAATATTCTATCAAGGATGCGACATCACTACACGAAAAGACATCGATATAGCAGCTGGTGGTTCCATTATGAAGAAAACCGCAACTGAAGCTTACAAAATTATTGATAACACTGCTTCCCACTCACATGAGTGGCATCAAGAAAATGATATCGTTAGATCATCTAAAGCGGCTAGAGCCGATTCTAGCCATGATTTTGATTCCATTTCTGCAAAGATAGATGCTGTCGAGAGACGAATGGAAAAGATGGCTAAAGATATTCACTCAATAAGAATTAGTTGTGAGCAGTGTGAAGGACCACATTTGACAAAAGATTGTCTCAGTATTGAACAAACAATGGAACAAAGAGAGAATGTTTCATACATGAACCAAAGGCCTGGAAATAATTATCAGAATAATTATCAACCGCCAAGACCAATCTACAATCAAAATCAGAATTATAACCGAAATGTTCCATACAACAGCCAACAAGGTCCTAGCAATCAGCAAGTATCCAACAATACTTACAATCAGCAAAGACCTATTTTTCAAAACAAACCACCACAAACCGATGATAAAAAGCCAAATTTAGAAGATATGATGTCGAAGCTAGTTGAATCTCAAACTCAATTTTTCACATCTCAGAAACAAATAAATGAACAAAATGCTCAAGTATTTAGAAATCAACAAGCTTCTATTCAAAATCTGGAACAAGAAGTGAGTAACCTAGCAAGGTTGATAGGTGAAAGAAAACCGGGAAGTCTACCAAGCGATACAAATGCTAACCCCCGGAATGAAACAGCTAAAGTCATTACCACAAGAAGTGGTATTACACTTAAACCACCTGAAATACCTGTAATTTCTGATGACTCTATTCCTACTCCACAAGAACCACAACCTGAGCAAGATAAGAAAACAGAACCGGTAATTGAAAAGGTTAATGAAGATAACACAGTTAAGGCTAAACCTTATGTTAAACCATATCAACCACCACTTCCTTACCCAAGTAAAATGAGAAAAGAAATACTTGAAGCCGAGCAATCTAAATTCTTGGATATGTTTAAACAAATAAATGTAAATCTTCCTTGCATTGATGTGATATCAGGAATGCCAAGATATGCTAAATTCTTGAAAGATCTAATCACAAATAGAAAGAAAATGGAAGAACTCTAGGCTGTTACAATGAATGCTAATTGTTCTGCAGTGTTGTTGAATAAGATACCAGAAAAATTATCAGATCCAGGAAGTTTCACAATTCCATGTTTTCTGGGTAGTCTTAGTTCAATAGAAGCATTGGCAGACTTAGGTGCTAGTATAAATTTAATGTCGTATTCACTATACGCTAAACTAGATCTTGGAGAATTGAAACCAACACGAATAAGTATACAACTAGCCGATCGATCAGTAAAATATCCTAGAGGGATAATGGAAAACATGCTAGTTAAAGTTGGTACTTTAGTATTTCAGTAGATTTTGTTATTCTGGACATGGAAGAAGATTCTCGAGTTCCTCTCATATTAGGAAGACCATTCTTAAACACGGCTAAAGAAATAATAGACGTGTTCGGTAAGAAACTGACCCTAAGTATAGAGGACGAGAGTGTTACCTTTTCTGTTGATAGAGCCATGCAACAACCGCAATCTGCAGATGATACATGTTATTATATTCAAACTATAGATTCACATGCAGAATTGTTAGAAGAATTTCCAGAATTACAAGGAACAGGAGAATGTTCTTTAGGAGAAGGAACTGAACCAATTGATGAAGCTAAAATGTTAGCTACACTTATGGCTAATGAATATGAACCAACAACAGAAGAAATTCAAATGCTAAAAGAGGAAGACAGATATCGATACAAATCATCGATAGAAGAACCACCGATATTAGAATTAAAGCCAGTTCCAACCCATTTGGAATACGCTTATTTACATGGTGAATCTGAATTGCCTGTAATAATATCGTCTTCTCTTACTGAAAATGAAAAATCTCAACTCATTTCTGTGCTAAAAGCTCATAAACCAGATATTGCATGGAAGATTCATGATATTAAAGGCATAAGTCCTTCGTATTGCACATATAAAATCCTTATGGAAGAAGGTCATAAAATGTATGTGCAACGCCAACGAAGACTAAATCCTAATATGCAAGATGTTGTTAAGAAAGAAATTATTAAACTGCTAGATGTAGGTTTAATTTATCCAATCTCTGATAGTCCATGGGTAAGCCCAGTTCAATGTGTACCTAAGAAGGGTGGCATTACTGTCATCACAAATGAAAAAAATGAGTTTATTCCTACTAGGACTGTAACAGGATGACATGTTTGTATTGATTATAGAAAATTAAATGACGCCACCAGAAAAGATCACTTTCCCTTACCTTTCATTGATAAAATGTTGGAAAGATTAGCCGGAAATAGTTACTATTGTTTTCTTGACAGTTTTTTCGGATACTTTCAAATTTCAATAGCACCCGAGGACCCATAGAAAACTACATTCACGTGCCCTTATGGTACTTTTGCTTACAAACGCATGCCATTTGGACTTTGCAACGCCCCTGCAACCTTTCAAAGGTGCATGATGGTGATTTTTCATGACATGATAGAAGAATGCATGGAAGTTTTCATGGATGACTTTTCAATCTTCGGTGATACTTTTGAAACATGTCTAGTTAATCTTGAACGAATGCTTATTAGATGCGAGCAATCAAATCTAGTTCTTAATTGGGAGAAATGCCATTTCATGGTTAAAGAAGGCATCGTTCTTGGTCATAAAATTTCAAAGGAAGGAATTGAAGTGGATAGAGCTAAAGTAGATGTAATTGCTAAACTTTCACACCCCACCAATGTTAGAGGAGTTAGGAGTTTTCTAGGGCATGCCGGTTTTTACCGACGTTTCATAAAAGATTTTTCTAAAATTGTCACTCCTATGATTAAACTCCTAGAAAAGGATGCTCCATTCATCTTTTCAGATGAATGTATCAAATCTTTTAATATTCTTAAAGAAAAACTCACTAATGCGCCGATCATGATAACTTCAAATTGAAATCTACCATTTGAACTTATGTGCGATGCAAGTGATTTTGCAATGGGAGTCGTTTTAGGACAAAGGATTGAAAAATGATTTCAACCTATTTATTACGCTAGTAAGACGTTACAAGGAGCACAAACGAATTACACAACTACTGAAAAAGAACTCCTTGCCATTGTCTTTGCTTTTGACAAATTTCGTTCATATCTCGTTCTAGCTAAAACGGTGGTCTATACTGACCATTCTGCTCTTTGATACCTATTTTCAAAACAAGATGCCAAACCACGATTAATCCATTGGATCTTACTCTTACAAGAATTCGATATTAAAATCCGAGACAAAAAGGGAGCAGAAAATCTCGCCGCTGATCATCTTTCTCGTCTTGAAAATCCTGAATTAGAAGTTCTAAATGAATCGGCCATACAAGATAACTTTCCTGATGAATATCTGTTGAAGATAGATTATAATGAAATTCCATGGTTTGCAGACTATGCAAACTACTTAGCATGTGTATTCCTTGAAAAAGGATTGTCGTACCAAAAACGAAAGAAATTCTTTAGTGATATAAAACACTATTTCTGAGAAGATCCACATTTGTTTAAAAATTGTCCCGATGGAATAATACGCCGATGTGTATTCGGAGATGAAGCTAGTCAAATCTTAAACCATTGTCACACAGGACCAACAGGAGGGCATTATGGGCCTCAACTCACAGCAAGAAAAGTTTACGATGCTGGATTCTATTGGCCTACAATTTTCAAAGACGCACACCTTCTTTGTAAATCCTGTGATGCATGTCAAAGGGCCGGAAAAATAAATCAACGTGATGAAATGCCACAAAATGTCATTCAAGTATGTGAAGTATTTGACATTTGGGGTATTAACTTTATGGGTCCATTTCCAAAATCTCATAATAATCTCTACATTCTCGTTGCCATTGATTATGTATCTAAATGGGCGGAAGCACAAGCTCTCCCGACTAACGATGCACGAGTTGTAGTTAACTTCTTAAAACGTCTTTTTGCAAGGTTTGGAACACCGAAAGCTTTAATAAATGATCGGGGTACTCATTTCTGTAATAATCAACTTGAGAAAGTTCTCAAAAGATATGGAGTAACTCATAAAATCTCAACCGCTTATCATCCACAAACAAGTGGATAAGTTGAAAATACTAACCGAGCATTAAAAAGTATTCTAGAGAAAACCATAGAATCAAATCCGAATGAATGGTCCATGAAATTGGAGGATGCACTCTGGGCTTTTAGAACAGCCTACAAAACTCCAATTGGAACCACACCTTTTAAACTCGTTTACGGAAAAGCATGTCACCTTCCAGTAGAAATTGAGCACAAAGCATTTTAGGCTTTGAAGACATGTAATCTTGATTTACATGAAGCTGGACGTCTACGGTTAAGCCAACTAAACGAATTAGAAGAATTAAGACATGAAGTATACGAAAATTCGTTAATCTATAAAGAAAGAACGGAGAAATGGCATGATAAAAGAATAAGAAGTTCAAAAGAATTTAAAGAAGGAGATAGAGTTCTTCTTTTCAATTCACGATTCAAGCTATTTTCTGGAAAATTGAAATCAAGATGGTCTGGACCGTTCATAGTCAAAAGAGTTTTCTCATATGGAACAATATAGTTAATAAATTCAAATAGAATTGAATTTAAAGTTAATGGTCACAGAGTTAAACATTACATACATGGTCCGATGGAAGTTGACAATGAAGTCAATCATAATTTCACAACCCAAGAAAACCCTCAGAATGAAAACATAAATATGTTATCAACAACATATGAAAAACCAAAATTGGAAGACGGGGAAGCTTCAAATTGGAGTGATAAAGAAGAATTCCTATACAAACCTCCCATTCTAAGAAACGAAGAAAATTGTGAACAAGAAGTTCAAATAGAAATGAAAGAACCAAGAAAAAATCACTTGAAAAAAGTTAACAAACCAACTCTACTTACTAAAGTAGGAGACCCAGGTGAATTTATCATTTCTTGCTTGCTTAACGATGGTGCTATGTATAATGGACTCGCAGATTTAGGAGCAAGTGCAAATGTTATGCCTCTTTTCTTATACAAAAGATTAGGTGTAGGTAAATTAAGACCAACCAGAATAGGTGTTCAATTATTTGATCAAACAATTAAATACCCGGTTGGAATAGCAAACAATTTACTTGTTAAAGTGGGAAGTTTGACCTTTGTTGCAAATTTCATAGTTATTAATATGGAGGAAGACCTTGATATTCCTCTAATTTTAGGTCGCCCATTTTTAGCAACCACCGAGGCGTTCATTGATGTAAGAGAAGGTAGAATGACACTTAGGGATGGTGACAAATCGGTCACCTTTGTGAACCGAAAGTTTAGATATCCACCAACCAAAACTGTTGAACCAATAAAAACGCCTAAGTGTGATGAAGATGAAGCAACAACCAATGATGACCTGATAACAAAGAACCCCGTTGTTGATACGAAATTAGATGAACCCGTTTTTAACAGTTCAACGAAGAAACTTTATAAATGGATTCAAGATGCTAGGATTAAGGGGAACTTTAAGTTATGTAACCGATTAGTATCCAATTTGTCGCCTAAAGAAAAGGCAATGTTAGTTGAATTTGTGAAAGTTACAGAGGAAATCAACAATTGGCTTGAAGCAAAAGTCAGAGATATACAAGTTGTTGATAGTCCAATTGAAAACGAAGTTAATCACAATTTCGACACCACAGCTAACTAAGTGTGGGGAGAATCAAGTCCTTTTAAGGATAATATTTATTTCTGTTAGAATTAGATATTCTGTTTTCATGTAGTTTCTGTGAATGGAATCCGAATGGTCTTTCCCTAGCAGACCCTAAAGAACTAGTCTTCTCCCTCCATTCTGAATTTTTATTTTTTTAGGTTTTACGAGATGAAGAATTTCTTTGATCTGAACCATGGTCTAATACTACACGCTATGATTACTAAACGTAATAATGACATCCTTCCGAGTGAATTGGTATCATTCATAAGAGGCAAAATGGACGGAGTAAGAAAAGAACTCAGGAACAATCATCATAATATACATTTTGGTAAAGGAAAATCAAAATCCGCAACAAAAAGAAGAGCACGACTCCTTGAAAGATGTCATAAATGCGGAAAATGGTCACACGAAGGTAAATGTTTGAACAATCAAACATATTCAAATACCGAATTTGTTACTCTATGCAGAGAAGGACCGTTCATATGTTTAGAAGAAAATATATTGAAGAATCGAGGTTACACTTACGTAGCTATGAAAAACCAAATCACACGACTCTCCTATGAGTCGGCTAAAGCAGGTCTCTGAGAATTCTATCTCACAGGTAAGTATGTACAGTTTTTATTTGTTTTTATTTATTGCTTTTAACCTTTTAATAATAAACACTAAATCGTTCGCTATAAAGTATTAAATTGGTATTCAATAAAATTAGGTATGCGAAACCGAAATTATTGATATCATACAAAAATTTATTACATCACTGCGAAATTTACCGTTTATTCTTAAGGTATAAATATCTTTAATCAATCAATCCAAAATATTTCAGAAATTCGTTAGGAGTAAAACTAGGTAATGGAACCGAAATTACTTTATCGAAAAGAGAGGCGTATATTTTTGATAATATTTGATTGATTAAAGTGGGATAAAAGACCAAAAAGTTTTTTAATTTTAATTTTTACCTTATTTTTAAAATTAATATATAAATATTAAATTATTAATGTAAATTTTTAAAATCAATATATTTAAGTTTTTAAATATTTTAAAAATTAATATTTTTAATATAAGTTTGTAAAATTAATGTATAAAAATATTAATTATATTTATATGAATTTTAATTTTATGCATTTTAAATTTAAGTTTGGTGTGAATTTAAAAACAAAAATTTACTTTATTTCATTAAGTTAAAAATTTGATATTTAAAATTCGTCGTGAGTTGAAGACTATGTCGTTGAACCGAAATTGCTTTACCCGAGGGCGGGACGAGAAATTTTATTATCATTATTTTTAATCTTATTTGATTTAAAGTATGCCAAAAACATTTAAAAAAAAAACTCAAAAATCTTTGCTTTTAAAACAATCGCTTTAAAAATGACAAAATTTAAATTTTGTCGAGGGACGGACTAGGTAAACATATCGAAACTACCTAAAGTAAAAGGAAACAAAATTTTAAAAAATTATTCATTTAAATTGTTTTAATAAATAAAGATTTTATAAAAAAAAATAATAATAATAAAAATATTATGTATGTTTGTAGTTTATCTTATGTACACAACAGGGTAAAATTGAAATGTCCCATTCATATTGATTATAAACATTCCATATTAATTGATTTCGTTGCGAGGTTTTGACCTCTATATGAGACGTTTTTCAAAGACTGCATTCATTTTTAAAATAACCATAATCTTTATTTTATCTATAAAGGTATAAAAAGCATTACGTAGATTATCAAATAATGATAATCTAAAATATTCCATTTACACACGACCATTACATAATGGTTTACAATAAGAATATATTACATCAAAAATAAGTTTCTTGAATGCAGTTTTTACATAATATCATACAAGCATGGACTCCAAATTTTGTCTTTATTTTAGTATGCAACAGCGGAAGCTCTTAATAATCACCTGAGAATAAACATGCTTAAAACGTCAACAAAAATGTTGGTGAGTTATAGGTTTAACCTAAATATTATCAAATCATAATAATAGACCACAAGAGTTCATATTTCAATATACATCCCATACATAGAGATAAAAATCATTCATATGGTGAACACCTGGTAACCGACATTAACAAGATGCATATAAGAATATCCCCTATCATTTCGGGAAATCCTTCGGACATGATAAAAATGAATTCGAAGTACTAAAGCATCCGGTACTTTGGATGGGGTTCGTTAGGCCCAATAGATCTATCTTTAGGATTCACGTCAATTAGTAGATCAGTTTACTAATTCTTAGGCTACCAAGCAAAAGGGGCACATTCGATTTCGATCATTCACCCATATAATTTAGTTTCATTTACTTGTGTCTATTTCGTAAAACATTTATAAAACTGCATGTATTCTCATCCCAAAATATTAGATTTTAAAAGTGGGACTATAACTCACTTTCACAGATATTTACTTCGTCGGGAAGTAAGACTTGGCCACTGGTCGATTCACGAACCTATAACAAATATGTACATATATATCAAAGTATGTTCAAAATATATTTACAACATTTTTAATACATTTTAATTTTTTAAGTTTATTAAGTCAGCTGTCCTCGTTAGTAACCTACAACTAGTTGTCCATAGTTAGATGTACAGAAAATAAATTGATATATATTATCTTGACCCAATCCACGACCCAGTGTATACACGTCTCAGGCTAGATCACAACTTAAAGTATATATATTTTTGGAATCAACCTCAACCCTGCATAGCTAACTCCAACATTACTGCATATAGAGTGTCTATGGCTGTTCCAAATAATATATATAGATGGGTCGATATGATATGTCAGAACATTTGCATACGTGTCTATGGTATCCCAAGATTACATAATATATTAGAATACATGTATAATACAATATAAGTTAGCTAGGATATGATTAATATAGATTTGTTACCAATTTTCACGTTGCTACAACAAGTAAAAATATCCAATCATGTTTTACCCATGACTTCTTCGTTTTAAATCCGTTTTGAGTGAATCAAATTGGTATGGTTTCATATTGAACTCTATTTTATGAATCTAAACAGAAAAATTATAGGTTTATAGTCAGAAATATAAGTTACAAGTTGTTTTTGTAAGAGGTAGTCATTTCAGTCGAAAGAATGACGTCTTGATGACCATTTTGAAAAACATACTTCCACTTTGAGTTTAACCATGATTTTTGGATATAGTTTCATGTTCATAAGAAAAATCATTTTCCCAGAAGAACAACTTTTAAATCAAAGTTTATCATATTTTTTAATTAACTAACCCAAAACAGCCCGCGGTGTTACTACGACGGCGTATGTCCGGTTTTACGGTGTTCATCGTGTTTCCAGGTTTTAAATCATTAAGTTAGCATATCATATAGATATAGGAAATGTGTTTAGTTGATTTTAAAAGTCAAGTTAGAAGGATTAACTTTTATTTGCGAACAAGTTTAGAATTAACTAAACTATGTTCTAGTGATTTCAAGTTTAAATCTTCGAATAAGATAGCTTTATATGTATGAATCGAATGATGTTATGAACATCATTACTATCTCAAGTTTTGTGGATAAAGCTACTGAAAATGAGAAAAATAGATCTAGCTTCAAAGGATCCTTGGATGGCTTGAAATTTCTTGAAGCAGAATCATGACACGAAAACAAGTTCAAGTAAGATTTCCACTCGAAATAAGATTGTTATAGTTATAGAAATTGAATCAAATTTTGAATATGAGTATTAACTTGTATTAGAAAGATATCTTACCATAAATAAGAAAGATTTCTTGAGGTTGGATGATCACTTTACAAAATTGGAAGTAAGCTAGCAAACTTGGAAGTATTCTTGATTTTATGAAACTAGAACTTATAGAATTTATGAAGAACACTTAGAACTTGAAGATAGAACTTGAGAGAGATCAATTAAATGAATAAAATTGAAGAATTAAAGTGTTTGTAGGTGTTTTTGGTCGTTGGTATATGGATTAGATATAAAGGATGTGTAATTTTGTTTACATGTAAATAAGTCATGAATGATTACTAATATTTTTGTAATTTTATGAGATATTTCATGCTAGTTGCCAAATGATGTTTCCCACATATGTTAGGTGACTCAAATGGGCTGCTAAGAGCTAATCATTGGAGTGTATATACCAATAGTACATACATCTAAAAGCTGTGTATTGTATGAGTACGAATACGGGTGCATACGAGTAGAATTGTTGATGAAACTGAACGAGGATGTAATTGTAAGCATTTTTGTTAAGTAGAAGTATTTTGATAAGTGTCTTTAAGTCTTTCAAAAGTGTATGAATACATATTAAAACACTACATGTATATACATTTTAACTGAGTCGTTAAGTCATCGTTAGTCATTACATGTAAATGTTGTTTTGAAACCTTTAAGTTAACGATCTTGTTAAATGTTGTTAACCCATTGTTTATTATATCTAAAAAGATGTTAAATTATTACATTATCATGATATTATGATATATTAATATATCTTAGTATGATATATATACAGTTAAATGTTATTACAACGATAATCGTTACATATATGTCTCGTTTCGAAATCATTAAGTTAGTAGTTTTGTTTTTACATATGTAGTTCATTGTTAATAAACTTAATGACATGTTTACCTATCATTTATCATGATTAAACATAGTGTATCAATATCTTAATATGATTCATATCTATTTAGTAAGACGTTGTTATAACGATAATCGTTATATATATCGTTTCGAGTTTCTTAATTCAATAAACTCAATTTTATGTATATAACTCATTGTTAAAATACCTAATGAGATACTTACTTATCATAATATCAAGTTAGCTATATATATATCCATATATATATATCATCATATAGTTTTTACAAGATTTAACGTTTTGTGAATCACCGGTCAACTTGGGTGGTCAATTGTCTATATGAAACCTATTTCAATAAATCAAGTATTAATAAGTTTGATTGCTTAACATGTTGGAAACACTTAATCATGTAAATAACAATTTCATTTAATATATATAAACATGGAAAAGTTCGGGTCACTACAGTACCTACCCGTTAAATAAATTTCGTCCCGAAATTTTAAGCAGTTGGAGGTGTTGACGTATCTTCTGGAAATAAGTGCGGGTATTTCTTCTTCATCTGATCTTCTCATTCCCAGGTGAACTCGGGTCCTCTACGAGCATTCCATCGAACTTTAACAATTGGTATCTTGTTTTGCTTAAGTCTTTTAACCTCACGATCCATTATTTCGACGGGTTCTTCGACGAATTGAAGTTTTTTGTTGATTTGGATAACGGAATAGTGAGATCTTCTTTAGCAAAACATTTCTTCAAATTCGAGACGTGGAAAGTGTTATGCACAGCCGCGAGTTGTTGAGGTAACTCAAGTCGGTAAGCTACTGGTCCGACACGATCAATAATCTTGAATGGTCCAATATACCTTGGATTTAATTTTCCTCGTTTACCAAATCGAACAACGCCTTTCCAAGGTGCAACCTTAAGCATTACCATCTCTTCAATTTCAAATTCTATATCTTTTCTTTTAATGTCGGCGTAGCTCTTTTGTCGACTTTGAGCAGTTTTCAACCGTTGTTGAATTTGGATAATCTTCTCGGGAGTTTCTTGTATTATCTCCGGACCCGTAATCTGTCTATCCCCCACTTTAGTCCAACAAATTGGAGACCTGCACTTTCTATCATAAAGTGCTTTAAACGGCGCCATTTCAATGCTTGAATGGTAGCTGTTGTTGTAGGAAAATTCTGCTAACGGTAGATGTCGATCCCAACTGTTTCCGAAATCAATAACACATGCTCGTAGCATGTCTTCAAGCGTTTGTATCGTCCTTTCGCTCTGCCCATCAGTTTGTGGATGATAGGCAGTACTCATGTCTAGACGAGTTCCTAATGCTTGCTGTAATGTCTGCCAGAATCTTGAAATAAATCTGCCATCCCTATCAGAGATAATAGAGATTGGTATTCCATGTCTGGAGATGACTTCCTTCAAATACAGTCGTGCTAACTTCTCCATCTTCTCATCTTCTCTTATTGGCAGGAAGTATGCTGATTTGGTGAGACGATCAACTATTACCCAAATAGTATCAAAACCACTTGCAGTCCTTGGCAATTTAGTGATGAAATCCATGGTAATGTTTTCCCATTTCCATTCCGGGATTTCGGGTTGTTGAAGTAGACTTGATGGTTTCTGATGCTCAGCTTTGACCTTAGAACACGTCAAACATTCTCCTACGTATTTAGCAACATCGGCTTTCATACCTGGCCACCAAAAATGTTTCTTAAGATCCTTGTACATCTTCCCCATTCCAGGATGTATTGAGTATCTGGTTTTATGAGCTTCTCTAAGTACCATTTCTCTCATATCTCCAAATTTTGTTACCCAAATTCTTTCAGCCCTATACCGGGTTCCGTCTTCCCGAATATTAAGATGTTTCTCCGATCCTTTGAGTATTTCATCCTTTAAGTTTCCCTCTTTTAGAACTCCTTGTTGCGCCTCCTTTATTTGATTAGTAAGGTTAGTGTGAATCATTATATTCATAGATTTTACACGAATGGGTTCTCTGTCCTTTCTGCTCAAAGCGTCGGCTACCACATTTGCCTTCCGCGGGTGGTAACGAATCTCAATGTCGTAATCATTCAACAATTCAATCCACCTACGCTGCCTCATATTCAGTTGTTTCTGATTAAATATGTGTTGAAGACTTTTGTGGTCGGTATATATAATACTTTTGACCCCATATAAGTAGTGCCTCCAAGTCTTTAATGCAAAAACAACCGCGCATAATTCCAAATCATGCGTCGTATAATTCTCTTCGTGAATCTTCAATTGTCTAGACGCATAAGCAATTACTTTCGTTCGTTGCATTAATACACAACCGAGACCTTGCTTTGAGGCGTCACAATATATCACAAAATCATCATTCCCTTCAGGTAATGACAATATAGGTGCCGTAGTTAACTTTTTCTTCAATAACTGAAATGCTTTCTCTTGTTCATCCTTCCATTCAAATTTCTTCCCTTTATGCGTTAATGCAGTCAAGGGTTTTGCTATTTTAGAAAAATCTTGGATGAACCTCCTGTAATAACCAGCTAGCCCTAAAAATTGGCGTATGTGTTTCGGAGTTTTCGGGGTTTCCCACTTTTCAACGATTTCAATCTTTACTGGATCCACCTGAATACCTTCTTTGTTCACTATATGACCGAGGAATTGAACTTCTTCCAACCAAAATGCACACTTTGAAAACTTAGCGTACAATTTTTCTTTTCTCAGCAACTCTAGCACTTTTCTCAAATGTTCTTCGTGCTCTTGATCATTCTTCGAGTAAATAAGTATGTCATCGATGAAAACAATGACAAACTTGTCAAGATATGGTGTAACGACCCGGCTTTTTCGACTTGCTTTTGTGCCTTGTATTTTTACGAAACTGCGTATTTGTGCGTACTGTGTTACTTTATACTCTGGAAACTTGATTTACGTGGTTTACTTCCATTTATATGTTAAAACGTGCCTTAGAGTACGTAGGATACATAACTTGATCTTTGGAAGCCTTTATAACCATTAGTGTTATTTGACGTTTCGAATAAACCGCGAACTGCGCGCACGTTTAACTTTTGTCGTAATCGGAATATTATGACTGCGAAATATTAATTATTATTTTATAATAATAATTACCTGGGTTTTTGGATGCTTAATTACGCGTAGTAATTTAATTATGCACAATAGTTAGTCTTGTTGGGCTTTCTACCTTGTTGGGCTCAAGCCCACTCTACTCTAGCTAGTGACCCAATTAATTAGCCCTTGTCCATGTCATCAATCCTTGTCAAATTCCTTGCTTATAAATACTAGCCCTTGTCCATGTCATCAATCCTTGTCAAATTCCTTGCTTATAAATACTAGCCCTTGTCCATGTCATCAATCCTTGTCAAATTCCTTGCTTATAAATACTAGCCATTTACATCTCATTCAAATTACTTGCTCATTTGGTTTTCACACACACTTGTTCTTTCTTTCTTTCCTTTCTAGTATTGCTTGTAAGTCTTCTTTTTCTTCTTCTTTTCCTTTCATTTTCATGGCCATCATCATCATATTATGGAGATCAAAGTTCCTTTTAGCTTTGATCTTGCTTATATCTTGTTGATTCAAGCATGAATCTTTCAAGAACATGGAAGATTCAAGTTTTCTAGCTTTGAATCTTCACCAACTTTGTAGATTCATCTTTCTTTTACTTTAATCTTGTTATTTTGTGATAAAGATTCAAACTTTTGTTTGTTATCTTCATATATCTTAAAGATCCAAGCTTTATGCTTCAAAGATCTTCAAGAACACTAAAGGTTCAAGCTTTCTAGCTTTGTGACCTTATAAATTGTGTGAAAGGGATCCAAGCTCTCTAGCTTAGGGTTCCATCACCTCTTTTGATTTGGATCATGTTCATACTTGTTTGATCGATGTAAAGTTTGTAACTTTGTTTGTAAATAGGACTTGTAATTGTGTTAAGACTAAGGATATGATGTAACATTGGTTCATCATCCATCTAAGACTCTTAAATGAGTTGTGTTACCACTTAGTCTTAACATATTGTGTATTGATGGTAGAATCTTGGTCAAAAGTTATGCTAAACCATCAACGAGTTGTACACATGAAGCTACAAGCATCAAGGATGAGAACCGTGATGAGCATCAAGCACCAAGAACCTCAGCGGAGCATTTGTCCACTGATTTTCGTATCTGATCAGACCACCTGTGTAATGACCCGAACTTTTTCATGTTTATATATATTAATTGAGATTGATATTTACATGATTAAATGTTTCCAACATGTTAAGCAATCAAACTTGTTAAGACTTGATTAATTGAAATATGTTTCATATAGACAATTGACCACCCAAGTTGACCGGTGATTCACGAACGTTAAAACTTGTAAAAACTATATGATGACATATATATGGATATATATATAGTTAACATGATACTATGATAAGTAAACATATCATTAAGTATATTAACAATGAACTACATATGTAAAAACAAGACTACTAACTTAATGATTTTTAAACGAGACATATATGTAACGATTATCGTTGTAAAGACATTTAATGTATATATATCATATTAAGAGATATTCATACATGATAATATCATGATAATATAATAATTTAAAATCTCATTTGATATTATAAACATTGGGTTAACAACATTTAACAAGACCGTTAACCTAAAGGTTTAAAAACAACACTTACATGTAACGACTAACGATGACTTAACGACTCAGTTAAAATGTATATACATGTAGTGTTTTAATATGTATTTATACACTTTTGAAAGACTTCAATACACTTATCAAAATACTTCTACTTAACAAAAATGCTTACAATTACATCCTCGTTCAGTTTCATCAACAATTCTACTCGTATGCACCCGTATTCTTACTCGTACAATACACAGCTTTTAGATGTATGTACTATTGGTATATACACTCCAATGATCAGCTCTTAGCAGCCCATGTGAGTCACCTAACACATGTGGGAACCATCATTTGGCAACTAGCATGAAATATCTCATAAAATTACAAAAATATGAGTAATCATTCATGACTTATTTACATGAAAACAAAATTACATATCCTTTATATCTAATCCATACACCAACGACCAAAAACACCTTCAAACACTTTCATTCTTCAATTTTCTTCATCTAATTGATCTCTCTCAAGTTCTATCTTCAAGTTCTAAGTGTTCTTCATAAATTCCAAAAGTTCTAGTTTCATAAAATCAAGAATACTTTCAAGTTTGCTAGCTCACTTCCAATCTTGTAAGGTGATCATCCAACCTCAAGAAATCTTTGTTTCTTATAGTAGGTTATCATTCTAATACAAGGTAATAATCATATTCAAACTTTGGTTCAATTTCTATAACTATAACAATCTTATTTCAAGTGATGATCTTACTTGAACTTGTTTTCGTGTCATGATTCTGCTTCAAGAACTTCGAGCCATCCAAGGATCCATTGAAGCTAGATCCATTTTTCTATTTTCCAGTAGGTTTATCCAAGGAACTTAAGGTAGTAATGATGTTCATAACATCATTCGATTCATACATATAAAGCTATCTTATTCGAAGGTTTAAACTTGTAATCACTAGAACATAGTTTAGTTAATTCTAAACTTGTTTGCAAACAAAAGTTAATCCTTCTAACTTGACTTTTAAAATCAACTAAACACATGTTCTATATCTATATGATATGCTAACTTAATGATTTAAAACCTGAAAACACGAAAAACACCGTAAAATCGGATTTACGCCGTCGTAGTAACACCGCGGGCTGTTTTGGGTTAGTTAATTAAAAACTATGATAAACTTTGATTTAAAAGTTGTTATTTTGAGAAAATGATTTTTATTATGAACATGAAACTATATCCAAAAATTATGGTTAAACTCAAAGTGGAAGTATGTTTTCTAAATTGGTCATCTAGACGTCGTTCTTTCGACTGAAATGACTACCTTTACAAAAACGACTTGTAACTTATTTTTCCGACTATAAACCTATACTTTTTCTGTTTAGATTCATAAAATAGAGTTCAATATGAAACCATAGCAATTTGATTCACTCAAAACGGATTTAAAATGAAGAAGTTATGGGTAAAACAAGATTGGATAATTTTTCTCATTTTAGCTACGTGAAAATTGGTAACAAATCTATTCCAACCATAACTTAATCAACTTGTATTGTATATTATGTAATCTTGAGATACCATAGACACGTATACAATATTTCGACCTATCATGTCGACACATCTATATATATTTCGGAACAACCATAGACACTCTATATGTGAATGTTGGAGTTAGCTATACAGGGTTGAGGTTGATTCCAAAATATATATAGTTTGAGTTGTGATCAATACTGAGATACGTATACACTGGGTCGTGGATTGATTCAAGATAATATTTATCGATTTATTTCTGTACATCTAACTGTGGACAACTAGTTGTAGGTTACTAACGAGGACAGCTGACTTAAGAAACTTAAAACATCAAAATATATTAAAAGTGTTGTAAATATATTTTGAACATACTTTGATATATATGTATATATTGTTATAGGTTCGTGAATCAACCAGTGGCCAAGTCTTACTTTCCGACGAAGTAAAAATCTGTGAAAGTGAGTTATAGTCCCACTTTTAAAATCTAATATTTTTGGGATGAGAATACATGCAGGTTTTATAAATGATTTACAAAATAGACACAAGTACGTGAAACTACATTCTATGGTTGAATTATCGAAATCGAATATGCCCCTTTTTATTAAGTCTGGTAATCTAAGAATTAGGGAATAGACACCCTAATTGATGCGAATCCTAAAGATAGATCTATTGGGCCTAACAAACCCCATCCAAAGTACTGGATGCTTTAGTACTTCGAAATTTATATCATATCCGAAGGGTGTCCCGGAATGATGGGGATATTCTTATATATGCATCTTGTTAATGTCGGTTACCAGGTGTTCACCATATGAATGATTTTTATCTCTATGTATGGGATGTGTATTGAAATATGAAATCTTGTGGTCTATTATTATGATTTGATATATATAGGTTAAACCTATAACTCACCAACATTTTTGTTGACGTTTTAAGCATGTTTATTCTCAGGTGATTATTAAGAGCTTCCGCTGTCGCATACTTAAATAAGGACGAGATTTGGAGTCCATGCTTGTATGATATTGTGTAAAAACTGCATTCAAGAAACTTATTTTGTTATAACATATTTGTATTGTAAACCATTATGTAATGGTCGTGTGTAAACAGGATATTTTAGATTATCATTATTTGATAATCTACGTAAAGCTTTTTAAAACCTTTATCTATGAAATAAAGGTTATGGTTTGTTTTAAAAATGAATGCAGTCTTTGAAAAATGTCTCATATAGAGGTCAAAACCTCGCAACGAAATCAATTAATATGGAACGTTTTTAATCAATAAGAACGGGACATTTCAGTTGGTATCCGAGCGTTGGTCTTAGAGAACCAAAATTTTGAATTAGTGTGTCTTATCGAGTTTGTTAGGATGCATTAGTGAGTCTGGACTTCGACCGTGTTTACTTGAAAAATGATTGCTTAACAAATTTTGTTGGAAACTATATATTTTTAACATGTGAATATTATGTGATATATTAATCTCTTAACGCGTTTGATATTATGTGATAGATGTCTACCTCTAGAACAAGTCCCATTGACTCACCTAATAATAATGAAGAGTCAAATGTAAATTGGAATGATTCGTGGACTGATTCACAAGTTCCCGAAGAGGAACCGGAAGAAGAGTCGGAACCGGAAGAAGAATCGGAACCGGAAGAAGAATCGGAACCGGATGAAGAAATAGAACCGGTGGGGGAAATAATAAAACGGTTAAGTAAAAGAAAATCCTTAACCAACCAACCAAGGTTAATTATGGTCAATGGTGTTTCCGCCAAGGAAGCAAAATATTGGGAGGATTACCAATTCTCCGATGAATCGGATTCCGACGAGAATTCCGATGATGTTATAGAAATTACCCCAACTGAATTTAAAAAGGCAAAAGAAAATAATAAGGGAAAGGGCATAAAAATAGAGAAATCTAATTCCAACCCCGATGAACTTTATATGTATCGTCAACCCCCGAAGTCCTTAAGTTGTAACAATGACCCGGGAACCTCTAAACCACCAGGTTTTTCTAAACCAATGTGGATCACGACGGCTCGTATTAGGGGAACATCATATATCCCTAGAAACTTGGCAAAACGAACCAAAACCGAAGAAGAAGAAACAAGCGAGTCGGAATAAGATAGTTGTATTCGTGTGGTGTAATATATGTAATATAGTGTGCTTATGCTTTATGATATATGTAAAAATTGCTTGTATTAATAAGTATTTTTTTTATGAATCTAACTCTTGTCTATTTTACAGTATAAAAACACAAAATGGATAGACAACCCAATATTTTAAGAGACCTACCCGGAGACATGATTGATGAAATCTTGTCTAGAGTCGGTCAGAATTCTTCGGCACAACTATTTAAGGCGAGATCAGTTTGTAAGACATTCGAAGAACGTTCCAAGAATGCCTTGGTTTATAAAAGGCTTTCGTTCGAAAGATGGGGGATATCACATTGGGAAATCCATAAGTTACGATGTGTTTACTTTGACGCATATATTGCGGGGAACCCAAATGCTATTTTACGCAATGGGTTAAGAAATTATTTTGACTCAATATATCCGAATATTGGACTTCGTGATTTAGAAAAAGCGGCTAACATGCAACATAAAGAAGCATGCTATGCTTACGGATTAGTAATGTTCGCTTCTCACCAAAGTGAGAACAAGAACATCGGGCTACAACTATTAAACAAAACGTTCCCACAAGTGACGGAGTCGGTAATTGGGGTAAGAAATGAGGTTTTTAGATTGTTACGGGACTGTTGGACATTACGTAACCCTCGTCCCTTTGACGATGTTACAACACGCTGTCTTATCAACGGCCATAACGGTTATGTTCCATAAGACCAAGGATGGGAAGTAATCCTAGTAAAACCAGAATGCATGACTTGTTTCAGGACGTATGAATTACGTGTCTTTATTGCCTTTGCTGAACGACTTGTGTACTAGCTAGAATTATCTTCACAACTATCTTGTATCAAAGTTATTGTGTGCTATATTTCATGCTATATGTAAAATAAACGGTATTGTAAGTTTGTAAAATATTGTGTAAAAGTTTGAACGCGAAATATTATTATAATCAGTTTTTCATATAGAATTGTAGTAGTTGAATTGTATATTAGCTACTAAGTATGAACTTAACGGGTAGGTACTACCCGAATTTAAACTTATAAAATGCTAATATGAAGAAAAAGCTTTTATAAATGAGTTCATATTATGCTACGAAATACTATTAACTACTCTTAATATTCTGTATGATTAACTTGTTCCATTTGACTATTTTGAAGGAAATGGCACCGACTACTCGACACACTGTGAATATGAATGAAGAGGAATTCCGTACTTTTCTATCTTCAAACATAACCGCAGTACAGGCTGCGCTACATACCAACAATAACCTTGGATCTAGCAGTATAGGAAATCGTGTAGGATGCACCTACAAAGAATTCACTGCCTGCAAACCTTTGGAATTTGATGGAACCGAAGGACCGATCGGATTGAAACGGTGGACCGAGAAGGTCGAATCGGTGTTTGCCATAAGTAAGTGTACTGAAGAGGACAAAGTGAAGTACGCTACGCATACCTTCACAGGTTCTGCATTAACATGGTGGAATACCTATCTAGAGCAAGTGGGACAAGACGATGCGTACGCACTACCGTGGTCAGCATTCAAGCACTTGATGAATGAGAAGTACCGTCCCAGAACCGAGGTCAATAAGCTCAAGACAGAACTTAGAGGGTTACGAACCCAAGGATTTGATATTACCACGTACGAAAGACGATTCACAGAATTGTGCCTATTGTGTCCGGGAGCGTTTGAAGATGAGGAAGAGAAGATCAACGCGTTTGTGAAAGGATTACCAGAAAGAATCCAAGAAGATATAAGTTCACACGAGCCCGCCTCCATACAACAGGTATGTAGAATGGCTCACAAACTAGTGAACCAGATTGAAGAAAGAATTAAAGAACAGACTGCTGAAGAGGCCAATGTAAAGCAAGTCAAAAGAAAGTGGGAGGAAAACGGTGATAAGAATCACCAATACAATAACAACAGTAATTACAACAGTAATCGCAACAATTATCCCAACAATCGCAACATCAATCGCAACTACAACAAACGGCCCAACAACAACAACAACAACAACAACAACAGCAACTACAACAATCATCCCAACAACAATAATAACCGCAACAACAACAACAATCAGAAGCAGCTATGCCAAAGGTGTGAAAAGTATCACTCGGGGTTCTGCACCAAATTTTGCAACAAGTGTAAAAGAAATGGTCATAGCGCGGCGAAGTGTGAGGTCTACGAACCAGGGGTTAATAGAACGAAAGGAACAAATGGTGTTGTAACGAGTAATGGCGGAGCAAGTAGTGTCGGAGCGAGTTATGCCAATGTAGTTTGTTATAAATGTGGAAAACCGGGCCACATTATTAGAAATTGCCTGAACCAGGAGAACACGAATGGACAAGGCCGCGAAAGAGTTTTCAATATTAATGCGGCAGAGGCACAGGAAGACCCGGAGCTTGTTACGGGTACGTTTCTTATTGACAATAAATCTGCTTACGTTTTATTTGATTCGGGTGCGGATAGAAGCTATATGAGTAGAGATTTTTGTGCTAAATTAAGTTGTCCATTGACGCCTTTGGATAGTAAATTTTTACTCGAATTAGCAAATGGGTAATTAATTTCAGCAGATAATATATGTCGAGATCGAGAAATTAAACTGGTTAGCGAAACATTTAAGATTGATTTGATACCAGTAGAGTTAGGGAGTTTTGATGTGATAATCGGTATGGACTGGTTGAAAGAAGTGAAAGCAGAGATCGTTTGTTACAAAAATGCAATTCGCATTATACGAGAAAAAGGAAAACCCTTAATGGTGTACGGAGAAAAGGGCAACACGAAGCTACATCTTATTAGTAATTTGAAGGCACAAAAACTAATAAGAAAAGGTTGCTATGCTGTTCTAGCACACGTCGAGAAAGTACAAACTGAAGAAAAGAGCATCAATGATGTTCCCATTGCAAAAGAATTTCTCGATGTATTTCCGAAAGAATTACCGGGATTACCCCCACATCGATCCGTTGAATTTCAAATAGATCTTGTACCAGGAGCTGCACCAATAGCTCGTGCTCCTTACAGACTCGCACCCAGCGAGATGAAAGAACTGCAAAGCCAATTACAATAACTTTTAGAGCGTGGTTTCATTCGACCAAGCACATCACCGTGGGGAGCTCCTGTTTTGTTTGTCAAGAAGAAAGATGGTACATTCAGGTTGTGTATCGACTACCGAGAGTTGAACAAACTTACCATCAAGAACCGCTACCCACTACCGAGAATCGACGACTTATTTGATCAACTACAAGGCTCGTCTGTTTATTCAAAGATTGACTTACGTTCCGGGTATCATCAAATGCGGGTGAAAGAAGATGATATTCCAAAGACTGCTTTCAGAACACGTTACGGTCATTACGAGTTTATGGTCATGCCGTTTGGTTTAACTAATGCACCAGCTATGTTCATGGACCTTATGAACCGAGTGTGTGGACCATACCTTGACAAGTTTGTCATTGTTTTCATTGATGACATACTTATTTACTCAAAGAATGACCAAGAACACGGTGAACATTTGAGAAAGGTGTTAGAAGTATTGAGGAAGGAAGAATTGTACGCTAAGTTTTCAAAGTGTGCATTTTGGTTGGAAGAAATTCAATTCCTCGGTCACATAGTGAACAAAGAAGGTATTAAGGTGGATCCGGCAAAGATAGAAACTGTTGAAAAGTGGGAAACCCCGAAAACTCCGAAATACATACGCCAGTTTTTAGGACTAGCTGGTTACTACAGAAGGTTCATCCAAGACTTTTCCAGAATAGCAAAACCCTTGACTGCATTAACGCATAAAGGGAAGAAATTTGAATGGAATGATGAACAAGAGAAAGCGTTTCAGTTATTGAAGAAAAAGCTAACTACGGCACCTATATTGTCATTGCCTGAAGGGAATGATGATTTTGTGATTTATTGTGATGCATCAAAGCAAGGTCTCGGTTGTGTATTAATGCAACGAACGAAGGTGATTGCTTATGCGTCTAGACAATTGAAGATTCACGAACAAAATTATACGACGCATGATTTGGAATTAGGCGCGGTTGTTTTTGCATTAAAGACTTGGAGGCACTACTTATATGGGGTCAAAAGTATTATATATACCGACCACAAAAGTCTTCAACACATATTTAATCAGAAACAACTGAATATGAGGCAGCGTAGGTGGATTGAATTATTGAATGATTACGACTTTGAGATTCGTTACCACCCGGGGAAGGCAAATGTGGTAGCTGATGCCTTGAGCAGGAAGGACAGAGAACCCATTCGAGTAAAATCTATGAATATAATGATTCATAATAACCTTACTACTCAAATAAAGGAGGCGCAACAAGGAGTTTTAAAAGAGGGAAATTTAAAGGATGAAACACCCAAAGGATCGGAGAAGCATCTTAATATTCGGGAAGATGGAACCCGGTATAGGGCTGAAAGGATTTGGGTACCAAAATTTAGAGATATGAGAGAAATGGTACTTAGAGAAGCTCATAAAACCAGATACTCAATACATCCTGGAATGGGGAAGATGTACAAGGATCTCAAGAAACATTTTTGGTCGCCGGGTATGAAAGCCGATGTTGCTAAATACGTAGGAGAATGTTTGACGTGTTCTAAGGTCAAAGCTGAGCATCAGAAACCATCAGGTCTACTTCAACAACCCGAAATCCTAGAATGGAAATGGGAAAACATTACCATGGATTTCATCACTAAATTGCCAAGGACTGCAAGTGGTTTTGATACTATTTGGGTAATAGTTGATCGTCTCACCAAATCAGCACATTTCCTGCCAATAAGAGAAGATGACAAGATGGAGAAGTTAGCAGGACTGTATTTGAAGGAAGTCGTCTCCAGACATGGAATACCAATCTCTATTATCTCTGATAGGGATGACAGATTTATTTCAAGATTCTGGCAGACATTACAGCAAGCATTAGGAACTCGTCTAGACATGAGTACTGCCTATCATCCACAAACTGATGGGCAGAGCGAAAGGATGATACAAACGCTTGAAGACATGCTACGAGCATGTGGTATTGATTTCGGAAACAGTTGGGATCGACATCTACCGTTAGCAGAATTTTCCTACAACAACAGCTACCATTCAAGCATTGAGATGTCGCCATTTGAAGCACTTTATGGTAGAAAGTGCAGGTCTCCGATTTGTTGGAGTGAAGTGGGGGATAGACAGATTACGGGTCCGGAGATTATACAAGAAACTACCGAGAAGATCATCCAAATTCAACAACGGTTGAAAACCGCCCAAAGTCGACAAAAGAGCTACGCTGACATTAAAAGAAAAGATATAGAATTTGAAATTGGAGAGATAGTCATGCTTAAAGTTGCACCTTGGAAAGGCGTTGTTCGATTTGGTAAACGAGGAAAATTAAATCCAAGGTATATTGGACCATTCAAGATTATTGATCGTGTCGGACCAGTAGCTTACCGACTTGAGTTACCTCAACAACTCGCAGCTGTACATAACATTTTCCACGTCTCAAATTTGAAGAAATGTTTTGCTAAAGAAGATCTCACTATTCCGTTAGATGAAATCCAAATCAATGAAAAACTTCAATTCATCGAAGAACCCGTCGAAATAATGGATCGTGAGGTTAAAAGACTTAAGCAAAACAAGATACCAATTGTTAAGGTTCGATGGAATGCTCGTAGAGGACCCGAGTTCACCTGGGAGCGTGAAGATCAGATGAAGAAGAAATACTCGCATCTATTTCCAGAAGATTCGTCAACACCTTCAACAGCTTAAAATTTCGGGACGAAATTTATTTAACGGGTAGGTACTGTAGTGACCCGAACTTTTTTATGTTTATATATATTAATTGAGATTGATATTTACATGATTAAATGTTTCCAACATGTTAAGCAATCAAACTTGTTAAGACTTGATTAATTGAAATATGTTTCATATAGACAATTGACCACCCAAGTTGACCGGTGATTCACGAACGTTAAAACTTGTAAAAACTATATGATGACATATATATGGATATATATATAGTTAACATGATACTATGATAAGTAAACATATCATTAAGTATATTAACAATGAACTACATATGTAAAAACAAGACTACTAACTTAATGATTTTTAAACGAGACATATATGTAACGATTATCGTTGTAAAGACATTTAATGTATATATATCATATTAAGAGATATTAATACATGATAATATCATGATAATATAATAATTTAAAATCTCATTTGATATTATAAACATTGGGTTAACAACATTTAACAAGACCGTTAACCTAAAGGTTTAAAAACAACACTTACATGTAACGACTAACGATGACTTAACGACTCAGTTAAAATGTATATACATGTAGTGTTTTAATATGTATTTATACACTTTTGAAAGACTTCAATACACTTATCAAAATACTTCTACTTAACAAAAATGCTTACAATTACATCCTCGTTCAGTTTCATCAACAATTCTACTCGTATACACTGGGTCGTGGATTGATTCAAGATAATATTTATCGATTTATTTCTGTACATCTAACTGTGGACAACTAGTTGTAGGTTACTAACGAGGACAGCTGACTTAAGAAACTTAAAACATCAAAATATATTAAAAGTGTTGTAAATATATTTTGAACATACTTTGATATATATGTATATATTGTTATAGGTTCGTGAATCAACCAGTGGCCAAGTCTTACTTTCCGACGAAGTAAAAATCTGTGAAAGTGAGTTATAGTCCCACTTTTAAAATCTAATATTTTTGGGATGAGAATACATGCAGATTTTATAAATGATTTACAAAATAGACACAAGTACGTGAAACTACATTCTATGGTTGAATTATCGAAATCGAATATGCCCCTTTTTATTAAGTCTGGTAATCTAAGAATTAGGGAACAGACACCCTAATTGACGCGAATCCTAAAGATAGATCTATTGGGCCTAACAAACCCCATCCAAAGTACTGGATGCTTTAGTACTTCGAAATTTATATCATATCCGAAGGGTGTCCCAGAATGATGGGGATATTCTTATATATGCATCTTGTTAATGTCGGTTACCAGGTGTTCACCATATGAATGATTTTTATCTCTATGTATGGGATGTGTATTGAAATATGAAATCTTGTGGTCTATTATTATGATTTGATATATATAGGTTAAACCTATAACTCACCAACATTTTTGTTGACGTTTTAAGCATGTTTATTCTCAGGTGATTATTAAGAGCTTCCCTCTGTCGCATACTTAAATAAGGACGAGATTTGGAGTCCATGCTTGTATGATATTGTGTAAAAACTGCATTCAAGAAACTTATTTTGTTGTAACATATTTGTATTGTAAACCATTATGTAATGGTCGTGTGTAAACAGGATATTTTAGATTATCATTATTTGATAATCTACGTAAAGCTTTTTAAAACCTTTATCTATGAAATAAAGGTTATGGTTTGTTTTGAAAATGAATGCAGTCTTTGAAAAATGTCTCATATAGAGGTCAAAACCTCGCAACGAAATCAATTAATATGGAAGGTTTTTAATCAATAAGAACGGTACATTTCAACCTGGGCTACTGGAAAGTTGATTTTCAGTTAGTTCGGTTCGAGTAGATGATTTTCCGTTTAGGCCTCGTCTTAATCCGAGTTACGGTTTAGGATTTATGGCCCTCCGAGAGTCACTACACCCTATTAACGTTGTGCTGAAATTTCTGACCTACTCGCACTTAAACCGTCGCCACGGCCAAACGAAAATGAGTTAGGTTCTGAAAATTGGTCAGAGGTTAGGGGACTCACATACGGAGCCATAGCCCCTGACTATGCATCTTTTCAATTTACGTAGAGGTCTCAGCAGCTGACCGAAGTCAGCCTATTGTTTTGATCTCTATTCTTGTCGAACTTACTTAGCTTTTATGATGATGAATGATGATGATGATGACACTTAAACTTATTTTATGCACTATTAGAATTTATAAAAACAACCTACTGACCTAGTAACCCTTTATTTAGGTTGACGACCTTTCGGACCGACTTACTACTTGCGTACTTTCATTACCGACTTTACCGCTTTTATCACTGTGAGTTATAGCATTCCCTTTTTACTTTAACTTATTTTGGGAACTGAGAATACATGCGGATTTTATGTTTTACATACTTGGCACGAGTACTTAAACTTATATATGTGTGGGTTATACAATGGCATAAACATTCCCTTTAGCTCGGTAACATTTAATCATTGGTTTTTGAACCGTGAACGCGAATCTTAGATATGGATCCATAGGGTTTGACATCCCCACTCGGGCTAGTCGCGCTAGCATTTAACGGGTGTTTAATACTTCGTGAACATACGCACTCGCCAAGTGTACTTTCAGGGGGTTATAAACGTTAAGTCTAGTTACCGGGTGCCCACGCCTATACATAAACTTTATCATACTGATTTGAATTACTGATTTGAAATGCTTGTTTGAAGTACTGAAATCTCGTGGCCTACATTACATTACTGAATACATACAAACTATAGCTCACCAACATTCGTGTTGACTTTTTAAGCATGTATTTCTCAGGTGTTTAGACGTTGTTGCTTCTGCTGTTAGCCTTGCTGTTCTAGTCTCGGTGTATAGACTTGCTGTTACAGACTTGCTGTGTTAGACTTCCGCTGCATTACTTAGAGATGTCTGAAGCATGAAACTTTTACTTTGCATTCCCAACTTATGTTATTTTCAAAACAATAGCTTTGTAATGTCCTTAGTATCATGTACTCATGTTAATGTTTCCTATTCATCTTTTGTAAAACGTTATCTGTTCATGAATGCAAAACTGGTTTTCAAACAGCATATAGTGTTTGACCTTGTAATGATCCTGTTGTTGATGTACCGTACACGATGATTTTGTACGGGGCGTCACATATGGTCCACACACTCGGTTCATGAGGTCCATGAACACAGTTGGTGCGTTAGTCAATCTAAATGGCATAACTATAAACTCGTAATGACCGTAACGCGTCCTAAAAGCAGTCTTCGGAATGTCATCCTCTTTCACCCGCATTTGGTGATATCCAGAACGTAAATCGATCTTCGAATAAACCAACGAGCCTTGTAGTTGATCAAATAAGTCGTCGATTCTCGGTAATGGGTAACGGTTCTTGATGGTAAGTTTGTTCAACTCTCGGTAGTCGATACACAACCTGAATGTACCATCTTTCTTCTTGACAAACAGAACAGGAGCTCCCCATGGTGATGTACTTGGTCGAATGAAACCACGCTCTAAAAGTTCCTGTAACTGACTTTGTAATTCTTTCATTTGGCTGGGTGCGAGTCTGTATGGAGCACGAGCTATTGGTGCAGCTCCTGGTACAAGGTCTATTTTAAATTCAACGGATCGATGTGGGGGTAATCCCGGTAATTCTTTCGGAAATACATCGGGAAATTCTTTTGCGACGGGAACATCACTGATGTTCTTTTCTTCAGGTTTAACTTCCTCGATGTGTGCTAGAATGACGTAACAACCTTTTTTTATTAGTTTTTGCGCCTTCAAACTATTAATAAGATTTAATTTCGCGTTGTTCTTTTCTCCGTACACCATTAAAGGTTTTCCTTTTTCACGCATAATGCGAATCGCATTTTTGTAACAAACGACCTCTGCTCTCACCTTCTTCAACCAGTCCATGCCAATTATTACATCAAAACTCCCTAACTCGACTGGTATTAAATCAATCTTAAACGTTTCATCACCCAGTTTAATTTCTCTATCCCGACATATATTCTCTGCTGAAATTAATTTACCATTTGCTAATTCGAGTAAAAATTAATTATCCAAAGGTGTCAATGGGAAACTTAATTTAGCACAAAATTCTCTACTCATATAGCTTCTATCCGCACCCGAATCAAATAAAAGATAAGCAGATTTATCGTCAATAAGAAACGTACCCGTAACAAGCTCTGGGTTTTCCTGTGCTTCTGCCGCATTAATATTGAAAACTCTTCCACAGCCCTGCCCATTAGTATTCCCCTGATTCGGGCAATTTCTAATAATGTGGCCCGGTTTTCCACATTTATAACAAACAGGGTTGGTATTACTTGCTCCGACACTATTCGTTTCGGCATTACTTGTTCCGACATTATTTATTCCTTTAGTTCTGTTAAACTTTGGTCCGTAGACCTCACACTTTATCGCGCTATGACCATTTCTTTTACACCTATTGCAAAATGTCGTGCAAAACCCCTGATGATTTTCTTCACACCTATGACATGGCTGTTTTTGGTTTTTATTGCCGTTGTTGTTATTGAGGTTGTTGTTGGGATTGTTATTGTTATTGAAACAGTTGTTGTAGTTGTTGTTGTTGGGATGTTTATTGTAGTTATTGTTAGGATTGCGGTTATTGTTGCGATTGTTGTTGCGGTTGTTGAGATAGTTGTTGCGATTGTTGTTGTAATTGTTGTTGTTATTGTACTGGTGACTCTTGTCACCGTTTTCCTCCCACTTCCTCTTGAGTTGTTTCGTGTTGGCTTCTTCGGCTGCCTGCTCTTTAATTCTTCCCTCAATCTGATTTATGAGTTTATGAGCCATTCGACTTGCCTTCTGTATAGAAGCGGGCTCGTGTGAACTCACATCTTCTTGAATCCATACTGGTAGCCTTTTACAAATGCGTCGATCTTCTCTTCTTCATCTTCAAATGCTCCAGGACACAATAGGCACAACTCTGTGAATCGTCGTTCATATGTGGTAACATCAAACCCTTGTGTTCTTAACTCTCTAAGTTCTGCCTTGAGTTTATTGACTTCGTTTCTAGGACGGTACTGCTCGTTCATCAATTGCTTGAATGCCGACCACGGTAGTGCGTAAGCAGCATTTTGTCCTACCTGTTCAAGATAGGTGTTCCACCACGTTAACGCAGTACCTGTGAAGGTATGTGTAGCGTACTTAACTTTGTCCTCCTCAGTACACTTACTTATGGCAAACACCGATTCGACTTTCTCGGTCCACCGTTTCAATCCAATTGGTCCTTCGGTTCCATCAAATTCCAAAGGTTTGCAGGCAGTGAATTCTTTGTAGGAGCATCCTACACGATTTCTTGCGCCGTTAGCTGCATTGCTAGATTCAGAGTTATTGTTGGTATGTAGCACAGCTTGTACTGCGGCTATGTTTGCAGTAAGAAAGGTACGAAATTCCTCTTCGCTCATATTCATGGTGTGTCGAGTAGTCGGTGCCATTTCCTTCAAAATAGCCAACTGAATCGAGTTAATCATACAGAATATTAAGAGTAGTCAATAGTATTTCGTAGCATAATATGAACTCACTTATAAAAGCTTTTTCTTCATATTAGCGTTTTATAAGTTTAAATTCGGGTACTACCTACCCGTTAAGTTCATACTTAGTAGCAAATATACAATTCAACTACTACAATTCCATATGAAAAACTGATTATAATAATATATCACATACAAATATTCTTCAAACTTACAACTTCGCTATATTACATATAACATGAAATATAGTACACTTTGATACAGGACAGTTTTGAAGATAAACCTAGTTAATACGCAAGTTGTTCAGCAAAGGAAATAAAGACACGTAATTCATAAGTCCAGAAACAAGTCATGCATTCTGGTTTTACTAAGACGAATTCCCATCCTTGGTCTTGTGGAAAATAACCGTTATGACCATTGGCTAGGCAGCATATTGTAATGTCGTCAAAATGACGAGGGTTTCGTAAAGTCCAACAGCCCCGTAATAATCTAAAAACCTTATTTCTCACCCCAACTACTGAATCTGTCACTTGTGGGAAGGTTTTATTTAAAAGCTGCAATCTGATGTTCTTTTTCCCACTTTGGTAAAAACAAACATCACTAACCCGTAAGCATAACATGCTTCTTTATGTTGCATGTTAGAAGCTCTTTCTAATTCACGAAATCCTATGTTGGGATATGTTGAGTCAAAATAGGTTCTTAACCCGTAGCGTAAAATTGCATTTGGGTTCCCCGCATTTAACGCTTTAAAGAAAACATGGCGTAACTTACGATCTCCCCAATGTGATATACCCCACCTATCAAAGGAAAGCCTTTTATAAACTAAGGCATTTCTGGAAAGTCTTTTAAATGTTTGACACGTTAATTTCGCCATAACTAAATGTGCTGATGAATTCTGACCGACTCTAGACAATATTTCCTCAATCATATCCTCTGGTAGGTCTTCTAAAATATTCGGTTGTCTACCCTTAACGTCCATTTTCTTTTTATACTGTAAAATAGACAAAGATTAGATTCATAAAAGATAATTAACAAACAATACAAGCAATTTTTACATAGAACATAAAAGTACAAGCACACTACAATACATATAATACATAACATGATTACAACCCTCTAATCTGAATCACTGGTTTCTTCTTCTTCGGACTTGGTTCGTTTTCCTAATTTTCTAGGAATATATGGTGTTCCTCTAATACAAGCAGTCGTTTTCCACAATGGTTTAGAAAACCTAGTGGTTTAGAGGTTCTCGAGTCATTGTTACATTTTAGGAAATACGGATGTTGCCGATACATATAAAATTCATCGGGGTTGGAATCGGGTTTCTCTATTTTTATACCTTTTCCCTTATTATTTTCTTTCGCTTTATTAAATTGGGTCGAGGTAATTTATATAACATCATCGAAATCTTCATCGGGATCTGATTCATTGGAAAATTGGCAACCTTCCTAATATTTTGCTTCCTCGGCGGAAACACCATTGACCATTATTAACTTTGGTCCGTTGGTTGAGGATTTTCTTTTATTTAATCGATTTACTATAGGTATCAATATTTCTTCCTCCGGAACCTCTTCTTCTTCCGGTTCCTCCTCTTCCGGTTCCTCCTCTTCCGGTTCCTCCTCTTCCGGTTCCTCCTCTTCCGATTCCTCCTCTTCCGGTTCCCCCTCTTCCGGTTCCTCTTTGGGAATTTGTGAATCTTCCCAAAATATATTCGACTCTTCATTATTATTAGGTGAATCGATGGGATTTGTACTAGTGGTAGACATCTATCACACAATATCAAACACATTAAGAGATTAATATATCACATAATATTTACATGTTAATAATATATAGTTTCCAACAAAAAAATGTTAAGCAATCGTTTTTTAAGAAAAACACGGTCGAAGTCCAGACTCACTAATGCATCCTAACAAACTCGGTAAGACACACTAATGCAATTTTCTGGTTCTCTAAGACCAACGCTCTGATACCAACTGAAATGTCCCGTTCATATTGATTATAAACGTTCCATATTAATTGATTTCGTTGCGAGGTTTTGACCTCTATATGAGACGTTTTTCAAAGACTGCATTCATTTTTAAAACAACCATAGCCTTTATTTTATCTATAAAGGTTTAAAAAGCATTACGTAGATTATCAAATAATGATAATCTAAAATATTCCGTTTACACACGACCATTACATAATGGTTTACAATAAGAATATATTACATCAAAAATAAGTTTCTTGAATGCAGTTTTTACATAATATCATACAAGCATGTGTAGCGACCCGACAAAATCGTCATTGACGGCGCCGTCTACTTAGGTCCCGTTACGTGGTCATAAGTCCTTAAGATGATGTTTGACCAAAAATATGTCGCATTCATTTCAAATGTAAAGGACGTTTCAAGTTTACAAAAGTAGTTCAACGACTAGTTACATTACAATGCTTAACGTACAATTGAAACCTATCCTACATAATTTAAACGCAAGTCAAAGGGGCTCCAAATATGCATGTATACTCGACATCCAAGCAAGTATCAAAAAGAGTGCGGAAGCATGTATCATATAGCATTCAGGGACCTGAGAAAACATAGAGAATCTGTCAACGAAAACGTTGGTGAAATCATAGGTTTAGTAAATGAGTATGTAAGTAAAATAAGTTGAACCACAAGTTATAGTATAAGTCGATTTTCCCGAATCGTTTGAATTCCATAAGTATTGTTGTTTACCGAGCACCCAATTATCAAAGCTTAACCGTATCATTTACCTCAGCATAAAAGTGTTAGAACATACACCGTACCAGAATATATTTCATTCGCTTAACGGTAGCGAACCGTCCGAATGAGGGTTAGTCAAACCCGTATGGATCCACACAACATAGTCTCGCTTACACCATCTGATGTAATTAATGATAATTGAATTGAGGGTTTTCGTTCAAACTCGTTTGTATCTTTGTATTCGTATTCGTGTTCGATGTATAAAAGTATGAAAGGTATATATGCATATGAAATGTATATAAGTATGTAACGTATATGTTTCTCAGCCCACGATTTAAAAAATATAAAAGTTGTTGAAAAAGTGGGACTATGATCTCACCTCGAGTGCACGAGTATAAAAGTACTTCACAAAGTAAACGTGTGCATGAAAGTTGCTTAGCCTTGACCTAAACAAGTAAGTTGTATCAATAATGGTAAACGCGATTGGTCAAGGATGTTCAGTTAGTCCTATGGCTCGTTACGACTCGATTAAGTAGCATGTGAATCAAATTGTCAAGTTTCATGCAAGATACAAGTATAGAAGCAAGTTAGAGAGATTGCATAAGTATTCGGTTAAGTTTGGCTATAAGTCAAACTTGGTCGGGTCAAAGTCAATGAAAAAGTCAACACGTTCGGGTCGGGTCCCGAACTATTTTTCTGAGGTTTTTAATCATATATAAGCATGTTAGTCAAGTTTCATGTTAATCAGAGGTGCGTAGCATAGTTAGAATTAATCGAAAAACGACCAAATTGGACAGCACCTGATAGGCCATCTGGACGGCGTCCAAAATGGCTGGACGGCGTCCAGTATTGAAGTACTGGACGGCGTCCAAAAGACTGGACGGCGTCCAAGTATGAAGAGCTGGACGGCGTCCCAGAATCTGGACGGCGTCCAGATCTGTATCCAGGCCCTGTTTTGCTGCAACAAAGAAATGCACGAACCAAAACTCAAACAATCCCAATTTATGACCCGCAAACAATCAAAACATGTATCCTATATCATCGGGAAGGTATTTTGACAAAGGATACAACTAACCACATATCATCAATCGAGTTTATCATTTACAATAATCGAATTCTCGTCAAGTGATCATTTAGAGTTCGTTTTCCAAGTTTCAAGTTCACAACTTCATTTCATGATTCGGTAGTCCAATCTACACATACGATATGCCGTTTCGAAGGTAATTAAACGTACATTGCAACTAAACACTTACTAACAACATTAACAAGCATTTAATGCATCAAAAGTTCATTTTAAGATTCATCAAACCCTAATTAAGAATCACAAAATCAATAATCATGTTAACGCAAGGTTTTCATATCATCCAACATACCAAAACGAAACTAACGATGCTAGTAACACTTTTAACACAATGGGTTTAACATCTAACAACATTTAATCAATCAAAATCAAAGATTAAACTAACCCATTTCAAGTGTTCATGCTAGTTACACCAAATAACAAGATCGAGCATACAAATTACATACACGACATCACAATGAGCCATAGACACTAACTAACATCATTTCAAGTCAAAAATACGAATTTAGAGAAATCTAGAGTTTTAGAGATGTTACCCAAACGAGATGAAGTTGGTACCAAAATGAAGAGGATGAAGAGAGGATCACGAATATGTAATTTATTTTGTTGCTAGCTCCCTAAATCGAATTTGGATGATGATTTTGTGTTTGAAGGTTTTGAGAGCATAAAAAGGGAAGTAAGAAAAAGAGATAGAGAGAAATGGGAGGTTGGTGGTGGATGGTGGGTTACTAGTTAGCCAAGTTTGCCCGAGTGGCGAGATTAGTCCCTCGCGTTTGTAGTCGGGTGCGGGAATTACCTAAACGGAATATTTTAAAACGCGTATTAACGGAGGATGTTAAAATCCAATAACGGAAAAATATTAAGAATGTTAGCTAACGGAGGATACGAATTTAGTTACGAAGGATATTATTAAAATAAAAAGACGGGCGTTAAAATAATTTAACGGAAAAATGCGGGATGTTACATTACCCACACCTTAAAAGAAATTTCGTCCCGAAATTTAGTTGGAAGTAATAGTCGATGTCTCTTCCTTGAGACCTTGCATTGTCAATGCTATGAATAAGTGAAGATACGTCCTTGGGCATTCCCACGAATTTGGACAGTCGGGGTTTTATGTTGTATTAAGGCTTGGTTTTACAATCCACAATCTCAACCGGTCTTTCTACGAAGAGGAGTTGTCATCAATAGTAAGTTTATCTAGAAGGATAGCACGTTCCTGTTCCGCAGGACACGTATCTAAGTTTGTTACATGGAACGTAAGGTAAACGGAAACTTAATTGAGTCGGAAGTTCTAAACGGTAGGAAGCGGTTCCAATACGCCCCAAGATTTCAAAAGGATCAATATTGCGGATATAAATTTCCTCGATTTCCCGAAACGGATTACACCTTTCCAAGGTGTGGTTTTCAATATTACACGGTTACTGACTTTAAATTTGAGAGATTTTCATCTAACATTGGTATAACTCCTTTGGCGACCACGGGCCGTCTTGAGCCCTTCTCGGACTTGAACTATCTCAAAGGTTATTTCTTGAATGATTTCGGATCTGATGATTTGCTTGTCACCTACTTCGGTCCAACGAATAGGAGAACAACATTTGTGGTTATATAAAGTTTCGAAAAGTGCGCGTTAACACGCGAGTGGTAACTACTGTTGTAAGAGGGATCAACTAAAGGCGACAATACAAGTTTGTAACATGTCTTTCCAAGATGTAAATTGTTCGTTTGCTTAGCTCGTCTGTTTGTGGAAGATACGCAGTACTCACGTCTAAACGTGTTCCGAAGGCTTCTTGTAAACAAGATGTGTAACGAGTATTTTCGATCCGGGATAATTGACAATGATACACCGTGTTGGAATATAATTTCTTAAGATATGCTTGGACAAGTTAGTTAGGGTTCGAAAGTGTTTGTTGGAACAGGTTTCTTGTCGGCTACTGAAAAACGTTCGTAAGGGCTAGTCACCCTCGTGGCGAATACTAGTGACACGTGAAGAGCCTCTCTCTCCATTGAGAAATTATATAAAAAGGTTTCTGTATACGGAAGTACGAGCGAAAAGATAGGAGTGAAATAAAAACTTAGAATAGGATGAGTTCACATTTTGAGGTAGCCATATCGCGCATCTAGTGGCCAAATGTTGAGACTTGGTGGGAAACGAGATAGTACACGTAGTTGTATAGCTCGGGGTTGAGTAGTAGTTGGCCGTATAACAGAAGCACAAGGACGTTAAGTCAAAGAAGAAAGGGGTATCCTTGGATTGTGTGTTATCTTTGGTCCCAGTAATATCAGACGGTAATAGTGAAATAGTAGAGCTATGTATCATGGTACGCGATGACGAGAAGATTGATCGGATCCATAAATAAGTATTCAAATTCTCCGTGTAAAATAACGAATTTCAGCTTCCTTAATTTCGAGTCGAGAGGGGTTGCCTTTCAGGCGTTCACGTAGAAGTATTTCTATATTTGAGTTCCATTTTGTGCCACACGAATTTATCTAGTAAGGTTGGTGTGAAAAATCACGTTCAAAGTCCGGACACGGAAAATGTTTAATTCTTTCCCTTAGTACGTTAACGAGGTTAAAGGATGAGCGATACGAAAAAAATCGGAAATTAATCTTTGGTAATAATCGCGAGATCCAAAATTTTACGAGTACAAGTCGGAGTCGTGAGGGTTTCTCCAAAATTAATTAATTAAATTTTTTTTTTTTTGCGAGATCTACTGTAATACCTTGACCACTAACAACATGGTTTAGAATTTGGACTTCGTTTAACCAAAATTCTCACTTGGAGAATTCGGCATAGAGTTGCTCTTTTCTCAAGAGTTCGAGAGTAAGACGGAGACGTTGTTCGTTTTTCCTTTCCGCTTGAATAGCTTAAAACATCAATTATAAGTACGGTAACGGATTTGTCTAGATAAGTTTGCATAAGCGGTTCCGGAGGTCTATGAATACGGGCGGAGCCTTAGATAAACTGAACGGCACTAAAAGAAATTTATAACTATCGTAGCGAGTTCGGAAAGCGGTTTAGGAGACATCTTCTCCCTTAACCCTCAATTGATGATAACCAGAATGAAGGTCGATTTTAGAATATACGCGAGATCCGTGTAACGGTTCAAGAGGTTGTTGATACGGGGAAGAGGATATCGGTTCTTAAACGGAAATTATTTAGTTCACTAAAATCACATATATGTGGGGAAAACATTCCCTTCCTAACGTATAGGTTTTGGGCTCCCTAGTTCTATAGATGTCAAATCAAAGTTCAAATTACCTACCCAATAAGTTTGACGTACACTCTCCGATAAATTTGTCGGTACGCAATAGTTTTCCGTTGGTCACTTGAATGGCATAGGTAGTGTCTAGGGGATATGGTGGTGTGCAAAGAGTACGAGTCAAGGCCTTGGTTATAAAACGTCTAACGGTACCCGAATTGAATAAACATGAAATATAAGGGTTGTTGAGAAGAAACGTACCCGTGACTAGTTGTCATCTCGGGCTTCCTCGGTGTTAATGTTGAAAGCTCGGCCGCGTGTATTGGGGTTTGTCTTCTTCTCCGGGCACGCATTCTTAAAATGTCCCGGTTGGCCACATTCAAAACAAACGCCCGTCCGGTGTGCATTGGGCGCCTTTTGGGCGACGGGCGCGACACTCCTACAATCGTTGGCCGTATGACCACTTCCTTGGCACCGGTGGCAAGTTAAGTTACCACATTCACCATAATGACGGTTGCGGCATTTGTTGCAAAATGGTTTGCTACATTCGCCATAATGATGTTTGTGGCACTTGTTGCAAGATGGTAGACTTCCGGCATAGCCTTCCTTGTCGTTGGAGGTGAAAGGCTTTTTGGCGAGGTTGTTGTTGTAGTTGCTCAATTCGGGGGCTTCCCATTTTCTTTTGTTGCCACCCGACTTATCCTCGGCTTTATATGCCGACACCTCAATTTCGTCCACCGTTTCGATCAATTGGCGGGCCATATTCAAAGCCTCTTGGTGATTAGCGGGTTTGGATGACATTACTCCTTGTTTGATGCTCTTAGGAAGACCATCCATGTAAAGCTCAACCCTTAGAGACTCGGTACTCATGAGATTTGGGCACATCAAGGCTAGCTCAGAAAATCGTTGATTATAGGCCTTTAGGTCATTCCCGACCGCTTTTAAAGTTCTTAGCTCCTGTTCAAGCTTGCGGGTCTCTTCACGCGGGAAGTATTCGGTGATCATCTTTCCTCTTAAGTCGACCCAAGAGAGAGCGTGGGCTTCGTGGATACCCACCGATTGTACATACGTATTCCACCATGTGAGAGCGATACCGGCGAAGGTGTGAGTGGAAAATCTGACCTTGTCTTGGTCCCGACAACCGCTTATGCTAAAGACGGCTTCCGTTTGCTCAAACCATCGGGTGAGCACGACCGGTCCCCCGGTTCCATCAAAAGTGTGAGGTTTGCACCCCATGAAGTTCTTATAGGAGCACCCTTCGTTGGAATTACCGGCTCCATTGTTGTTGTTGTTGTGATTGTTGTTATTGTTATTGTTGTTGGAAGAGTGACCGGCCATGGCCGCATCTACGGCGGTGGCTATCATTCGTTGTAGAGCTTGTTCGGGAGTTTCGGGAGGAGCGCGTCGACGAGCCATTGTTCCTTCAAGACACAAGAATATCGTTGGTTAGTATTCTCAATAATACCAACCGTGATATGGAATAAGGATAAAGAGAAAATTTCCTTAACCCGCCTTAAATTCTTTATGTCATAATGTCGGAACGTCCATGTGATCCACCGTAATATAATCCCGGAAATTATATTACCCTGATTCACATGTGCATTTAACATTACTTCATAAAGTCAAGGTGGCGTGTCAATCAAATTTAACAACGTGATATCAAGATCGAATAAGAGTTAGATATGATAGGAGAGTTCGAGTATAATGCATAAATAGTCAAGTAGTTCCTACTTCAGTCTATATGCCGGTTGTAGTCTAGATTCACTAATGTACCCTATGACTCGGGGTCGATACCAATGAACTCTAAATCCCTACAACCAACGCTCTGATACCATCTGTAGCGACCCGACTAAATCGTATTGACGGCGCCGTCTACTTAGGTCCCGTTACGTGGTCATAAGTCCTTAAGATGACGTTTGACCAAAAATATGTCGCATTCATTTCAAATGTAAAGGACGTTTCAAGTTTACAAAAGTAGTTCAACGACTAGTTACATTACAATGCTTAAAGTACAATTGAAACCTATGCGACACAATTTAAAAGCAAGTCAAAGGGGCTCCAAATATGCATGTATACTCGACATCCAAGCAAGTATCAAAAAGAGTGCGGAAGCATGTATCATATAGCATTCAGGGACCTGAGAAAACATAGAGAATCTGTCAACGAAAACGTTGGTGAAATCATAGGTTTAGTAAATGAGTATGTAAGTAAAATAAGTTGAACCACAAGTTATAGTATAAGTCGATTTTCCCGAATCGTTTGAATTCCATAAGTATTGTTGTTTACCGAGCACCCAATTATCAAAGCTTAACCGTATCATTTACCTCAGCATAAAAGTGTTAGAACATATACCGTACCAGAATATATTTCATTCGCTTAACGGTAGCGAACCGTCCGAATGAGGGTTAGTCAAACCCGTATGGATCCACACAACATAGTCTCGCTTACACCATCTGATG
Organism: Rutidosis leptorrhynchoides; assembly: GCF_046630445.1. Classification (NCBI taxonomy): domain Eukaryota; kingdom Viridiplantae; phylum Streptophyta; class Magnoliopsida; order Asterales; family Asteraceae; genus Rutidosis; species Rutidosis leptorrhynchoides. Next base: position 45,051,626 of record NC_092343.1, read on the forward strand.
TAATTAATGATAATTGAATTGAGGGTTTTCGTTCAAACTCGTCCGTATCTTTGTATTCGTATTCGTGTTCGATGTATAAAAGTATGAAAGGTATATATGCATATGAAATGTATACAAGTATGTAACGTATATGTTTCTAAGCCCACGATTTAAAAAATATAAAAGTTGTTGAAAAAGTGGGACTATGATCTCACCTCGAGTGCACGAGTATAAAAGTACTTCACAAAGTAAACGTGTGCATGAAAGTTGCTTAGCCTTGACCTAAACAAGTAAGTTGTATCAATAATGGTAAACGCGATTGGTCAAGGATGTTCAGTTAGTCCTATGGCTCGTTACGACTCGATTAAGTAGCATGTGAATCAAATTGTCAAGTTTCATGCAAGATACAAGTATAGAAGCAAGTTAGAGAGATTGCATAAGTATTCGGTTAAGTTTGGCTATAAGTCAAACTTGGTCGGGTCAAAGTCAACGAAAAAGTCAACACGTTCGGGTCGGGTCCCGAACTATTTTTCTGAGGTTTTTAATCATATATAAGCATGTTAGTCAAGTTTCATGTTAATCGGAGGTGCGTAGCATAGTTAAAATTAATCGAAAAACGACCAAATTGGACAGCACCTGATAGGCCATCTGGACGGCGTCCAAAATGGCTGGACGGCGTCCAGTATTGAAGTACTGGACGGCGTCCAAAAGACTGGACGGCGTCCAAGTATGAAGAGCTGGACGGCGTCCCAGAATCTGGACGGCGTCCAGATCTGTATCCAGGCCCTGTTTTGCTGCAACAAAGAAATGCACGAACCAAAACTCAAACAATCCCAATTTATGACCCGCAAACAATCAAAACATGTATCCTATATCACCGGGAAGGTATTTTGACAAAGGATACAACTAACCACATATCATCAATTGAGTTTATCATTTACAATAACCAAATTCTCGTCAAGTGATCATTTAGAGTTCGTTTTCCAAGTTTCAAGTTCACAACTTCATTTCATGATTCGGTAGTCCAATCTACACATACGATATGCCGTTTTGAAGGTAATTAAACATACATTGCAACTAAACACTTACTAACAACATTAACAAGCATTTAATGCATCAAAAGTTTATTTTAAGGTTCATCAAACCCTAATTAAGAATCACAAAATCAATAATCATGTTAACGCAAGGTTTTCATATCATCCAACATACCAAAACGAAACTAACGATGCTAGTAACACTTTTAACACAATGGGTTTAACATCTAACAACATTTAATCAATCAAAATCAAAGATTAAACTAACCCATTTCAAGTGTTCATGCTAGTTACACCAAATAACAAGATCGAGCATACAAATTACATACACGACATCACAATGAGCCATAGACACTAACTAACATCATTTCAAGTCAAAAACACGAATTTAGAGAAATCTAGAGTTTTAGAAATGTTACCCAAACGAGATGAAGTTGGTACCAAAATGAAGAGGATGAAGAGAGGATCACGAATATGTAATTTATTTTGTTGCTAGCTCCCTAAATCGAATTTGGATGATGATTTTGTGTTTGAAGGTTTTGAGAGCATAAAAAGGGAAATAAGAAAAAGAGATAGAGAGAAATGGGAGGTTGGTAGTGGATGGTGGGTTACTAGTTAGCCAAGTTTGCCCGAGTGGCGAGATTAGTCCCTCGCGTTTGTAGTCGAGTGCGGGAATTACCTAAACGGAATATTTTAAAACGCGTATTAACGGAGGATGTTAAAATCCAATAACGGAAAAATATTAAGAATGTTAGCTAACGGAGGATACGAATTTAGTTACGAAGGATATTATTAAAATAAAAAGACGGGCGTTAAAATAATTTAACGGAAAAATGCGGGATGTTACAGCATGGACATCAAATCTTGTCCTTATTTTAGTATGCAACAGCGGAAGCTCTTAATAATCACCTAAGAATAAACATGCTTAAAACGTCAACAAAAATGTTGGTGAGTTATAGGTTTAACCTATATATTATCAAATCATAATAATAGACCACAAGATTTCATATTTCAATATATATCCCATACATAGAGATAAAAATCATTCATATGGTGAACACCTGGTAACCGACATTAACAAGATGCATATAAGAATATCCCCTATCATTCCGGGAAATCCTTCGGACATGATAAAAACGAATTCGAAGTACTAAAGCATCCGGTACTTTGGATGAGGTTCGTTAGGCCCAATAGATCTATCTTTAGGATTCACGTCAATTAGTAGATTGGTTTACTAATTCTTAGGCTACCAAGCAAAAGGGGCATATTCGGCTTCGATCATTCACCCATATAATGTAGTTTTATTTACTTGTGTCTATTTCATAAAATATTTATAAAACTGCATGTATTCTCATACCAAAATATTAGATTTTAAAAGTGGGACTATAACTCACTTTCACAGATATTTACTTCGTCGGGAAGTAAGACTTGGCCACTGGTCGATTCACGAACCTATAACAAATATGTACATATATATCAAAGTATGTTCAAAATATATTTACAACATTTTTAATACGTTTTAATGTTTTAAGTTTATTAAGTCAGCTGTCCTCGTTAGTAACCTACAACTAGTTGTCCATAGTTAGATGTGCAGAAAATAAATTGATATATATTATCTTGACCCAATCCACGACCCAGTGTATACACGTCTCATGCTAGATCACAACTCAAAGTATATATATATATTTGGAATCAACCTCAACCCTGTATAGCTAACTCCAACATTACTGCATATAGAGTGTCTATGATTGTTCCAAATAGTATATATAGATGGGTCGATATGATATGTCAAAACATTTGCATACGTGTCTATGGTATCCCAAGATTACATAATATAATAGAATACATGTATAATACAATATAAGTTAGCTAGGATATGATTAATATAGATTTGTTACCAATTTTCACGTAGCTACAACAAGTAAAAATATCCAATCTTGTTTTACCCATAACTTCTTCGTTTTAAATCCGTTTTGAGTGAATCAAATTGCTATGGTTTCATATTGAACTATATTTTATGAATCTAAACAGAAAAAAGTATAGTTTTATAGTCAAAAATATAAGTTACAAGTCGTTTTTGTAAGAGGTAGTCATTTCAATCGACAGAACGACGTCTTGATGACCATTTTGAAAAACATACTTTCACTTTGAGTTTAACCATGATTTTTAGATATAGTTTCACGTTCATAAGAAAAATCATTTTCCCAGAAGAACAACTTTTAAATCAAAGTTTATCATAGTTTTTAATTAACTAACCCAAAACAGCCCGCGGTGTTACTACGACGGCGTATGTCCGGTTTTACGGTGTTCATCGTGTTTCCAGGTTTTAAATCATTAAGTTAGCATATCATATAGATATAGAACATGTGTTTAGTTGATTTTAAAAGTCAAGTTAGAAGGATTAACTTTTGTTTGCGAACAAGTTTAGAATTAACTAAACTATGTTTTAGTGATTTCAAGTTTAAACCTTCGAATAAGATAGCTTTATATGTATGAATCGAATGATGTTATGAACATCATTACTACCTCAAGTTTTGTGGATAAAGCTACTGGAAATGAGAAAAATATATCTAGCTTCAAAGGATCCTTGGATGGATTGAAAGTTCTTGAAGCAGAATCATGACACGAAAACAAGTTCAAGTAAGATTTCCACTCGAAATAAGATTGTTATAGTTATAGAAATTGAATCAAAGTTTGAATATGAGTATTAACTTGTATTAGAAAGATATCTTACTGTAAATAAGAAATATTTCTTGAGATTGGATGATCACTTTATAAGATTGGAAGTAAGCTAGCAAACTTGGAAGTATTCTAGATTTTATGAAACTAGAACTTATAGAATTTATGAAGAACACTTAGAACTTGAAGATAGAACTTGAGAGAGATCAATTAGATGAAGAAAATTGAAGAATTAAAATATTTGTAAGTGTTTTTGGTCGTTGGTATATGGATTAGATATAAAGGATGTGTAATTTTGTTTACATGTAAATAAGTCATGAATGATTACTAATATTTTTGTAATTTTATGAGATATTTCATGCTAGTTGCCAAATGATGATTCCCACATGTGTTAGGTGACTCACATGGGCTACTAAGAGCTGATCATTGGAGTGTACATACCAATAGTACATACATATAAAAACTGTGTATTGTACGAGTACGAATACGGGTGCATACGAGTAGAATTGTTGATGAAACTGAACGAGGATGTAATTGTAAGAATTTTTGCTAAGTAGAAGTATTTTTATAAGTGTATTGAAGTCTTTCAAAAGTGTATAAATACATATTAAAACACTACATGTATATACATTTTAACTGAGTCGTTAAGTCATCGTTAGTCGTTACATGCAAATGTTGTTTTGAAACCTTTAGGTTAACGATCTTGTCAAATGTTGTTAACCCATTGTTTATTATATCTAAAGAGATGTTAAATTATTACATTATCATGATATTATGATATATTAATATATCTTAGTATGATATATATACAGTTAAATGTTGTTACAACGATAATCGTTACATATATGTCTCGTTTCGAAATCATTAAGTTAGTAGTCTTGTTTTTACATATGTAGTTCATTGTTAATACACTTAATGACATGTTTACTTATCATTTATCATGATTAAACATAGTGCATCAATATCTTAATATGATTCATATGTATTTAGTAAGACGTTGTTATAACGATAATCGTTATATATATCATTTCGAGTTTCTTAATTCAATAAACTCAATTTTATGTATATAACTCATTGTTAAAATACCTAATGAGATACTTACTTATCATAATATCAAGTTAACTATATATATATATATATATATATATATATATATATATATATATATATATATATATATATATATATATATATATATATATATATATATATATATATATATCCATATATTTATCGTCATATAGTTTTTACAAGTTTTAACGTTCGTGAATCACCGGTCAACTTGGGTGGTCAATTGTCTATATGAAACCTATTTCAATTAATCAAGTCTTAACAAGTTTGATTGCTTAACATGTTAGAAACACTTAATCATGTAAATAACAATTTCATTTAATATATATAAATATGAAAAAGTTCGGGTCACTACAAAAACAGCACAATTTTCAAAGACTGACATTAAGTTCAGCAAAAGCTACTAATTTTGACGATAAAACGAAAAACAAATGTGATGTAACAACAAGACGGAATGAACAAATGATGTGCACCATTTATCATTCAGCAAACAAACGCCAATATGTTTGGAAACTTTGGTAAAATTTAATCATTTTTCTACGCTAATCACCCTCAATAATTTAAATTGTACTGATTTCTTGCAAATGAGGGCAATGCAAGATCTTAAGTGTGGGAAGAGGTTAAATTCTTTCGAATTTTTAAAATTTTAAATTTAAACACTTGGTTTCCATTAAAAATACTAGTAACGCAGTAGTTGTATTAGAATCTAGTGCTCTCTGAAAATAAAGAACAGCCCTAGTCTTATATACTGACTACCCAATTCTAGTAAAATTTTTCAAAATTTTCAACTAAGTGAACTCAAAATCATGTTTATACAAATTTATGAACGATAAAACTAGGTGTTAACACCAAAATTATTGTTACCTTTGAAAAGACATAAATTGAGAAACAACCAAAAATGTTAGAATTCATTTAAAATGGAATAGAGGAAAATAAAAAGGCAAAGAAAGGAAAATAAAAAGGCAAAGAAAGGAAAATAAAAGCCAAGTGTGGGAAAAATTTACCAAGTTCTTTAAAACATATATCACATATTTTGTACAAGCTTATTAAAGATACTTTTGTTTTGGACAATTTTATCAGTTTTACCCAATTTCTTATAATATATTTAAAAGAAATGTGCCACTTGATTTAAAAGGAAGTAAAGTGTTCCGAGAAAAAGACACGCGCTTCTTGATTTAGGTCAGGAAGTTGTCATCCAGACCAGTTGTAGAGTCTACGAAAAACCTTGAAAAGTTTTCTCGAAAATCAGCTGGAAATTCACGGACCTCAGCATCAAACAGGGTCGCCAAGTGGTCAGAATTATCCTAACCATGAGAGGATATGTCTCGTACAATGGGGGGCACCATGCAAATTAGCTTATAAGACTAATGAATCGGATCCCCAGAAAGGATAATCTCCTTAAAGATCAAAAATCAGCTTTTAAGCCTGATATTACTCAATCCTTGAGATTGACTTTAAAGATTGAGAATTTAAACTCATGAAATTCGATGATATCTAAACTCGAACTTGAACGAGAAAATATTTTGATCAAATTAAAACCGATTTGTTTTCTGAAAACCCTATTTTCAATGCGTTCATTACCATTGAACGTAAAATCCTAGGAATTCACCCGGAATTCATTAGGTCACCTGAACCAAATCGGGTGTCAACCGTCAGAACGGTGGTTGCATAGCATGGTCGAAGACAGGACCTTGTGCCAGAAAAAAAAACTATAGGGTGATCTTTACTATTGCTCCTACAAAGGATAGTAATTGCATCCGACACGTTATAGACCATAATCAAAAGCATGTCACGGGACATTGCCTTAACAGTTGCTTGTTCAACGCTTTCCTTTACAACCGGACGGTAGTTTACCGAAAGGTAATATACGGAGCAAGTATACTTGACGTGTTGCTTTCCTAATACAAGGTTAGCAAATGGGTGACAAAAAACCGCAAGTTTTAAGCTAAAATTTTCAAATCTAAAACCCACTAAACCCACAAAAATAATTTCGTAAACACCGGTGAAGGGTTATTCCGGAAAACTTATCTAGGGTAAAAGCTAGATTAAATTTTCAAAAGATCAAATGTTTTCATAAAGATCCAATTTCCTCAAAGGATCTAAATTTTCATAGTCATGTGGGACTGTAAACCACATCGTTACTACCATTGTTCATACCGCCGTATAGAAATCACTGATGTACAAAGTGTGAAGAATAAAGAAGTGATTCTAGTATTTTTATTTCAAGACTATATTGCTTGAGGACAAGCAACGCTCAAGTGTGGGAATATTTGATAATGCTAAAAATGAATATATATTTCATAGGATTATCCTTCAAGAAAGACAAGCTTTTAGTTGCAATTGTTCTATTTACAAGTGATATTCGTTTAAATAATAAAAGGTGAAGACAAAAGACAGATTCGACGATTTGAAGACGCAAACGACCAAAAAGCTAAAAAGTACAAATTACAATCAAAGTGGTTCAAATTATTGATGAGAAACGTCTAAAAATTACAAGAGTACGAGTCGCAAAACGCAAAGTACAAGATATTAAATTGTACGCAAGGACGTTCGAAAATCCAGAACCGGGACCAGAGTCAACTCTCAACGCGCGACGCAACGGGCATAAAATTACAAGTCAACGGAGTACAAGAATATAATATAATATATATATAATTATATAAAATTATATATATTATATTATATATTAAATATATACGAGCAGCCCACGTTTAAAATTCAATGTGACCAGGAAATGACGGCCATGCGATCGCATGGCCTGGAGGAAGAAAATCCATGCGATCGCATGGCACCCAGCCACTTGCCACATCTATAAATTGAAGCGTTTTTCGGACGAATTTTACATCTTTTTCTATCCTCTCTATCTCTTATGATATATATATATATAATTTATAATTTTAATTTTAATTTAAGATTAATAATAATAAGGGTATGTTAGCGAATGTTGTAAGTGTGTAAGTCGAAATTATGTCCGTGTAAAGCTACGCTATTATTAATAATTGTAAGTTATGTTCAACCTTTTTAAATTAATGTCTCATAGCTAAGTTATTATTATGCTTATTTAAGCCGAAATAATCGTGATGTTGGGCTAAATATTAAGATTGGGTAATTGGGCTTTGTACTATAATTGGGGTTGGACAAAAGAACGACACTTGTGAAAATTAGACTATGGACTATTAATGGGATTTATATTAACCAAACGATACCTCGTTAATTTAATATAAAGATTACAATTTGACGTATCTATATATAACCACATACGCTTAATCGGGTACGGTGGGCGGGATATCTATAAATACGAATTATCGTTCATTTTACCTGACACGGGAATGGATTAATAGTTAATGGACTCATTAAAACAAGGGTGGATTACATTCAAGGGTAATTGGTGTAATTGTTAACAAAGTAGTAAAACCTTGGACTACACGCAGTCGATAACCTGGTGTATTCATTAAATAAAGTATTAAGACCTTGTTACAGTTCGAATCCCCAATTAGTTGGAATATTTGACTTCGGGTATAAGGATAATTTGACGAAGACTCTCGCACTTTATATTTATGACCGATGGACTATTATGGACAAAACCGTATGGACATATCGAATAATCCAGGATAAAGGACAATTAACCCATGGTAATAAATTAAAATCAACACGTCAAACATCATGATTATGGAAGTTTAAATAAGCATAATTCCTTTATTTCATATTTTTTTTGCACTTTTATTTACTGTCATTTTATTTATCGCACTTTTTAATTAACGTATTTTTTTTATCACAATTTTATTTATTGTACTTTTTATTTATCGCAATTTCATTTATCGCAATTTCATTTATCGTTATTTACTTTACGCTTTAAATTAAGTTATATTTATTTTTAATATTTTACATTAGGTTTTAACTGCGACTAAAGTTTTAAAATTGACAAAATGGTCATTAAACGGTAAAAACCCCCTTTTACAACAATAATACTACTTATATATATATTTATATATATACAAATATAGTTTTAAAAAAATATAGCGTTAAACTTGGCTAGTTCCCTGTGGAAGAACCGGACTTACTAAAAACTACACTATTGTATGATTAGGTACACTGTCTATAAGTGTTGTAGTAAGGTTTAGGTAATTTCACTCTATAAATAAATAAATAACTTGTGTAAAATTGTATCGTATTTAATAGTATTTCGTAGTAAATATGTAACTATTTCGTATACACCTCTGCACACATCATGGAATTTTTTTTTTGCCCCAAACCCTTCATATTTTGCCCCAAAACCTTCATATTTTGCTCTAAAACCTTCGTATTTCGCTCAAAAGCCTCTAAATTTTGCTCAAAAAACTCTGTATTTTGCCCCAAAACCTCTATATTTTGTCAAAAAAAAAATTCTTTACGTTTTAAAAAAAAATTGCCCCCGGTGAAAAAAATTTCTGGATCAGCCACTACATGTAATATAAAATGTAATTACATTTTGTATATCCAAAAGATTAAGGTGATGATGATTGATTCATATGAAAACAATTGTAAACCTGCATCTTACATGGTTTGCTACAAAAACACAAAACAAATCTCATAACCATCAACTATATTATATTTAATACACATTAAACTCAACTCAAACAAAAATTTAAACTTACAAACATTGCTTGCTTAATAATACTCTTATGGCTAAGCATACATACCATCTATTGATCCTACAACAGTAATTTTATGAAACTTTGACAACTTTAGGCATCAGAACATCTTCAAACTTGTTGCTTCTGAGCAGTTGCCGGCAAAAAAGACTCCCACCAACCGAACTCGTATTTGGGGTACGGTGCAACCCAATTTTTAGGTTTCTCGAAATCTAAGTTAGCAGGATTACAGGCCAATGCTTCTTAGACAGTATCAGCTTCAAAGCTCTCTTGCGAAACTCGATCTAGTCTCAATTTCATAAACCTGTTGAGAAATTAGATAATGTAACACACTTTATGTAAAAGAAATGAAGAACATATTTGTAGTTACCCTTTCAAATTGAGCATTTTATTCTGGTTTATTTGATTTTGTAGCCATTGTTTGAATTATTGTTTTTCCAAATAGATTTAGTAATAACTTTACATAGAATTAGAATGTAATTTTAATTTTAATTACATTTTATTTTAAGAAATATAAAATTATGTTTATCACTTGACAAGATATAATTTGCTTTTGTAATGGTTAGAACTAAGTGAGATGTTGAATCTCATAAATACTAATGTAGATGCAACGTAAGGTGATGGCAAGAGAAACCCAATAGTTACTAACCAAAAGTGTCAAAATGGGTGGGTTTTCGCTTGAGCCAACCAACCAACCCCAACACCTACCTTATCATTCATATTTATAGCTAACTAACGTCTAATATATGACTACAAAATTCATATTATTACAGTTAATAATCTAAACATCTTATCTATATTGTGTGTCTGAATACATTTCTGATTATTTTCAACCCATTTGACCCATTTCCAGTTACTTTAATCACTTATTTTAACCCATTTGACCCCTTTTTAGTTAATTCCCGCATTTAGCTTAACCGATTAACATAACCCAAAAGACGCATTTGAATATTAGTGGGCTTGAATTACCACCTTTACTTGTAAAGTTTAAAACAAAGACTAAACGAGAAGGTGAATGATATTTCCACTTACTGTTTTGATAGATCCACTCATATCATTCAATAACTACTTGTACTGTGTGCATAAATAGTTGTACATGATGAGTGTATCTATCAAAATGTTGAGTGGAAATATCATTATCCGAACGGGAATTGTAAATTTTATTTTGGCGAAGATCCTTGTAACTGCAGTCAGTGTCTTTAAGATGTTGCAAAAGCTATGACTACTCTACCCTTAAAAGGTCAAAAGTGTATCCTTTTTATTATATAAAAACTATATATGGTTGTAAACTTACTTGATCCATGTACCATTGGTAGAAACTAACGCAACCGCAGGTCTTTTGAGCCTTTTAGTGATGTCAGGAAACTTGTCTAAAAACCTGGGTTCAATCACGACCCAAAAATCCTGCTCCATATTTCTCTCTTTAAAAAGACGGACCCTTTCAAACAACTGTTCTTGAAAATGTTCTTCATCGTCTAACATGAATTTTGCATTTGCAACCACAAAATGGTATTTCTTGGTACTCTCAGCTTCCTGTATTTTGCAACATGGTTAAATTTTAAGACACGTTATGCTAAATGGGTTCAATATAGGTCTAGTCAAGTTGACCCATCAACACTTTTTTCTCATATTTTTGAGTCATAAATACTTTATGCACAAAGTACTATCACGGAAATTTTGTTAAATGATGCAACGAATTTAAAACCTAATTCCTACAACAAAAGATTTATAAGGTAACTCGTTTTTTTTAACGGCTATTTCGACATCGAATACTCTCATTTGTCACTCACAGAGGAAACTCACACGCCATCGCCACATTGGGTACCCGGTGTGCTTTGGATTAAACCGAGTAGCACAACATAATCCTTGAGAAAACCTCTCCCTGGATTCGAACCTGTACCAACTAAGACTCAGATCCAACCCAGAGCTTATACCACTCAGACAATGCCTTATCGATTACACTTCGGCCTTTAGTAGTGCATTTTTCAAACAATCACATGATGACATAGTAGTTCGTGTCCTAATATCCTCACAAAAAACCTAATCCGTTTACCCGTTTTATAGTGCAGCTTATTTCAACATGTATAGGTAATGCAACGTTGTACATATTTTTAAAAAGTAGAAAGCACTTATTTTGAATCCATTAGCAGATAAAACTATACATTCCCAACACTCTCATAAGAACCTAAACCCCAATTCTACAGTTCCACAAGTCACACACACATTTAAACATAAGAAATATTCCAAATCAGTTAAAAAAAAACTTGAATTATACAAAAAAAATCTAACTTTTTCAACTGTATCCGAAAAATTAGCAGCAGCTACAACTGTCCTAACAGGAGTGGTTGTTTTCCAACTGATACTAAAAGTACTTAATTTTGGCAAGTGTTGTGGTACTGATAGAAATGGGAATGAATGTGATGAATGGTGGAGTCGGGTGACGGTGGTGGTGACGGAGGCGGTTGGGAGGTTGATCTGTTACATCCTAAATTTTCACGGTAATAATAATAAAATTTTACTTTTAGTGTTATCGTTATTAACCGTATAGTGATTTTTATATCTTTGTGTCGAATTATAATATGAAAAATCTAGAAATTTGTTAAGTGTAGAATTGTTGAAACTTGTGGGACTAAAAGAGTTAGAAGCTAAAACTTTGGGGTTTTGAGTGAAAATGTTATATATCAGTAAAAATATATCTGGATGCTTCGATTATTTTCTGTATTACACTCAAAATAATTATAAACACCCTGTTCTTGCTTCTCACGTACAAGAATTAACCTACAAACCCTAGCTCAACCAAATTGAAGCCTAATTCGTCTTTTGAATTGCAATTCGACCTAGAAACATTACTAGAAAGCAAGGTAATCTCTGATTCTTGACTTAATCAGTTGAAAACAAAGAAATTGACTAACCCTAAGATGATTAGGGTTAGGTTTAATCAAATTTAAGGAAGGGTTTTGTTTCTATTTTGCTATAGAACATGTGGGAACTATTAAAATCTAAATTGAATGGTGAAAAAGGTTAAATTGGTTAAGAGGATATTAAATCACGGCTTTGGTAATTAATTGGGTTCAATTTGATGTAGAGAAATTGATTTAAGACTTAATTGTGATAGAAATACACTAATTAGGTTTATAGTATTAGCTAGTAATCAGTTATTGAAGTTTGACTAAAAAAGTCAAACTATACAATCTGATATAGTAAGCAGATTTGTTATAACATGTTCATGAGCTGTTATTATATTGTTTGTTTAGGTGATAAGGACTAAGGCGTGATCGTGTTACAGTTATAGCTAATTAAGGTGAGAATATGAGACTTAAACAGGTAGCCGGGTCATATTGAATTGATTACAATTATGTAATAGATTTAGTATGACTAACGCAGTTTTGCAGTATTTATGAAGTGTTTATGCCGTTATACGTATGTTATATTATTGCTGTTATTGCCGTTCTTAACGTTATTGCCGATTAACATATGTAAAGCCGATTATATGCCGTTTATATATGCTGAAAGGATCCTATGCAGCTATGCAGTTTTGTGATATTAAATGATGTGCATAATGATTATTTATGTACATTAACATTGTATGTTATTTATTTAATTCTTATATACTCACTAAGCATAAAGCTTATTCTTTAAGCCGTTAATATTGTAGGTACCGAAAGTTCTAAGGGAAAGAGGCCTGTGAAGGAAGTAGTCAAGTCAGAACGTGGATGATCTTGATAGTAGGTTACATCCCTTTTGATCACAGTTATGTTTGATACTAATGCTAGTGTACGCCCTTTTGAAGTTAAAACTAAAAGTGTCGTTTTGTTGTTTGTTGTATAATAGTCGTGTAGTTTGGTTCGACTACTCTGGTTATGTTGTTAATTTAAAGTGTCGAACGGTTGGTTTAGAAATGAAATAGCAGTCATTCTTGTGTTGTATATTGAAAGTGTATTAACTACCCATTTGTACCCTTTGACCCGTTTGGACCATTTGATGTCACCTTGGTTATTTGTTGGTTTGTACGCGTCCACCTTGTTGTGTTAAGTCTATTTGCAGGTTTTGATACTTTGAAAATGAGTTTTGTGCTTATTTTGGTTAAGGTAGGAAATTATGATCCATTTGGGTCATAATTGTCCATCTTGACCCGTTTGCACCATTCTTCGAAATCTGAAGTTCCTAACGCGTTTAGAATGTCATTTTAGAGTTTTAAAATGATTTTGGGTCACTCGGGTACAATGGATAAGGATTTGGGTCGTTAACTAAATTTGATGTCAATTTGGGTAAAAGTGCTAAAGCGGCTCTCAGGCCTACTTTACGGGCTCGTAAGTTAAAAATGATTAAGTTTGGATGAAAATCGATAATTGGGATTGAAAGTATTCACGACAAGCTTTAAAATGGTATATAATATATTTGGTAAGTTCGAGTGTAAACATGTTTTAAACTGACGTCAAAACGGAGTATTGCAGCTGTCGCCGAGGAGTTTCTGTACAGCAACAGCAGCAACAGTTACTTATAAAAATGCAGTCATGGGCTGTTTTCGATAGATCATAACTTTGAACCCATAACTCCGTTTTTAATGAATAAGCTGTCTACGGAAAGGTGGAAGAGTGTACTTTCCATTGGTCACGGTCTAAAGTTTTAAATATGCTTGTATGGGACCCAGAATCTGTTGAAAAGTGGCTGAACACACACGCCAAAAAAAAAAAAAAAAAGAAAAAAACAAAAATCTGTCAAGATTAAAAAAAGTCAAGGGCGTTATATGATCACCACCGAAGCACCAAAAGATTTCATCGAAATTGTTATAATTCAGTAGCCTTATAACTACCTTTAGTGGTTTGATTCTTGATGTTATAATTCAGTAGGCTTATAATTACTTTTAGTGGTTTGATTCTTGATTAAAAATGCTAATAATGAAGTGTAAGAACAAAGATGATAATGGAGAGAAAGAAAGAAACACTTTGTAAGTGTGAGAAAATGGTGCAAGTTTAATGCTTGCATTCATGGCTATTTATAGCAAAAATATCACAAGTTTAGGTAATACAATAATATTACTTTTGTGTATCAATAATTGACTATCCATTTATATATATATATATTTATATATTATAACACTCCCCCTTGGATAGCAATTTTGTTTGTTGAAGATCAACTGTAAGTTACTGCCTCGTTAAAAACCTTGCTAAAAAAAACCCAGTGGGAAAAAAAACTTTAGCTAAGGAAAAAAGAGTGCAGCATGGAGTTGACTCCCCCTCAAGTAGACATCGCTTCAGTTGTTACATCTTTTGAACATGCCTCATACCAATGTTATGAACGTGTGTTCTGAAAATAGCAGTTGGAAGTGCTTTCGTGAAAAGATCAGCAGAGTTTTTACTGGATTGAACATATCTCATTTCAATCTCGTTGTCCTTAATGAGATTTTGAGTGTATGAGAAGAATCTAGGAGGTATGTGTTTGGTTTGGTCACTTTTGATATACCCTTCTTTCATCTGTGCTATGCAAGCTGCATTATCTTCATAGATAATTGTTGGACTTTTATCGCGTTCTAGTCCACAAGAATCAGTAATGATTTGTGTCATTGATCTCAACCAAAAACATTCCCGAGTAGCTTTGTGATGACCCGAAAATTTTTGACTTATTTAAACCAATTCTCTATACGATTTATTATTTTAACACGCTAAACAAAGTCTGTTAGATTGAGTCTCAAAATTTTAGAACTGTTTCATATATACAATTACCTTTGATTACTCTCGACGATTCATGAACAATTATATGTATGTATATATATATATGTACAAGTAAAAACGACTTTCCTACAGTAAAATCCTATTTGCTACAGTAAAAATTACTTTGCTACAGTAAAACACTATTTGATACAGTGAAACCGTATTTTGCTACAGTGCTACAGTGAAAACTATTTGCTACAGTAAACACTATTTGCTACAGTGAATACTATTTGATGTCGACGAACTAGCAAACAAAAACGAAAAAGGTGGCCATGCGATCGCATGGCAAAAAACCCTGAAAACTCATGCGATCGCATGAGCTACAGTAAATCGAAAAGTACTATAAAAAGCCAGTTTGTTCGACGATATAATTCATATTTTATTTTCATATGTAATTTAAATTTAAATTTATAATTATAATTATAATTTTAATTTAAGTTTAATAATAATAAAGTATATTCGAGGGTGTTTTAATTCGGGTTTCAAACCGCTTTAAGCTAAGGAAATATTGGGTATTGTTCGGGGTATTGTTCTTGAATCCAAGGCCAACCATACAGTCGTCTACCATCATTACGTCTACGCAATTTGCCAACAATATTGAGTCTCAATATTGAACTGTGAGTTATAGATCCCTTTTTAAATACTTTAAATATTTTTGGGCTGAGAATACATGCAATTTATTTTAAACGCGATAAGACACAAGTACATACTAAATTCTACACTGAGTTAAACCGGAAATTCCTTAGCTTTGGTAACTAGTAGCTGCCAGTACATAGGATATGGACTGGTGGACGCGAATAATTGTATATGGATCCATAGGGCTTGACATCCCCGTCCGAGCTAGAGCGCTAGCCTTTTAACGGACGTATGTTATTTGAGTTTAAGACACGTTGGTTTGCGTGTATTAAAACGAATGGGGTAATTATCACTATAGCGTTAAGTTTAGTTACCAGGGTGCTCTGTTACGTAGAATCTATTGATAAACTTTTGATGAAATCTTGTGGTCTATCTTTATATATGTTTATGACTCGAGCAATTAAACCTATAACTCACCAACATTCGTGTTGACTTTTTAGCATGTTTTATTCTCAGGTCCTTAGAATGCTTTCGCTGTGATGTGCTTGTTGCCTGCATGGAGTCTCTCATGCTTTGTACAAAGTTTATTGCATTCAAAATAAAACTGCGTTGTGTAATAAATAATTGGACTGTGATGTCAACCTGTAAATTAAAGACTTATGTATTTCGGGGTTTTGCTTATACCTAAGCACTCGCCCACATGTTTATAACTTTCTATGTTTAGAAAGTCACTTATTTTAATGAATGCAATATTTTATCAAAACGTATCATATAGAGGTCAAAACCTCACTGTGGAATCAATGATCAACGTGCCGCGTCAATAGCGATTTTGACGGGTCGTTACAGTTGGTATCCGAGCTTGAGGTCATAGGGAACCAGAAATTACATTAGCGTGTTTAACTGGTAATTGTTAGGATGCATTAGTGAGTCTGGACTATGACCATATCTGTTTTTACTGATTTTTGCTTATCATTTGGTCAAAAACATTATATGTGATATATTTATATGCTAACGTAATTGTTGTTTCAATTATGTGATAGATGACTTCTTCTAATCCTATCATTTTGTACGACTCGGAATCGGACACTGAATCTATTATATCCACAACTGAAAAGGGCGTTCCAAAACCTATTAAAGAAGAAATTGTGTTAGCCGGGGAATCTCAACTCCCGGTAAACCCAGAGGAGGTTCCAGCTCCACCCAGCTTTAGTTTTCCGGAGCCACAGTATCGTTGGCATGGACCCATGATCCCTGGAGTAAACGAGGATCGTCCATTTCTAAACAAATATGGACATTGGTCCAGATATACCGCCGACGGGCGGGTTGTGCCGATTACGCCTGGCAGATTTCGGTTCATGACCACCGGTACATATTCTTGCAGTTCGTCATCATATTCTCCTACACATGACTCAGACAGTTCGTCATCAGACGAGATCAGTAAGGAGGAGGATTTCGCTAATGAAATAAAAGAGATCACTAAGGAGAAATTCCAACTTGCTATAGATAATAAAAACAACCACAATAATAAAATGTCCTTAATTATTAAAAAAGAACAGGACCATTCGATCCGTAACCACCCTTATTGTATTAAACCCACTGAGGCAACGGGTACCTCAAAACCCCAACTAAAAATAAAATACACTGCCAGAATGTCTGTCGGACCATGTGCACACAAACAATTGGCAGAGAGAACCAAATGGGAAGAAGTTTCTGATAGTTCTGAATAAACGACCTCGCAACCATAAATCTTCCATGCGCTATTTTATTGCTTATGTGTGCTACTCTATCTTGTTATGTAAAATAAGCATATGTAAAATATCAGTATTGTATGGTATTGTATTATTTTGGTTTATTAATAATAAATGCATGGAATGATTATTTGTATTATTACTACTTCTTATTATTATTATTACATAATAATGTAGTAACTCGCTATAATTTTTCATAGTGGAATATTATTAGGATTTTAGTAGTTAATTCCTTGTACTAGCTATTATGTATGAACTTAACGGGTAGGTAATACCCTAGAAATAATTATAAAATGCTAATAAGAAGAAAAAGCTTTTATAATAATTGGTTCATATTATTAATATGCTACGATTAACTATTGACAACTCATTTTACCTATAATATTCTATATGATTAAATTATCTCTGTTGTGTTTATTGAAGAAACATGTCTCAAATGTCGGATGCTGAGTTTGAGCAACTAGTCGAGAAACGTGTGAATGAAAGAATTGCTGCAGCCGAGGCAGCAAAATCAACAGCCGAAGCAGCAGCCAAAGCAGCAGCCGTAAACACAAACTCACGAAACGGATGCTCATACAAAACTTTTCAAGGATGCAAACCACAGACGTTTAGTGGAACCGAGGGACCAGTCGGTCTAACCTGATGGTTTGAAAAGATGGAGTCCGTTTTCAAAATCAGTAATTGTGCGAACGGAGACAAGTCAAAGTATGCTTCGTGCACATTGCAAGATGGTGCACTTACTTGGTGGAACAATTATGCTAAAGCAGAAGGAATAGATACGGCATATGATATCTCTTGGGAAGAACTGAAAAAGATGCTAATCGAGGAGTACTGTCCTCGAAACGAGATCAGAAAAATGGAATCTGAGTTACGTAATCTGAAGGTTATCGGCGCGAATCTCAATAACTATGAAAAGCGTTTCATGGAACTAGCCTTGTTGTGTCCCGAATTGGTGCCAAACGAGAAACGAAAGATAGAAATGTATATTGACGGTTTATCGATCAATATCAAAGGAAATGTTACATCGTCCAAACCAAATACGATGCAGGAAGCCATGACAATGGCACACCAACTCATGGACCAGATCACAGAGAGTTCGATTAAGGCACCAATTACCGAAGTTAAGACAACTGAAGGAAAGAGGAAATGAGAAGACTATAAGGGCAAAAGTACTCAACTGAAGAAACAAGAAACTTTTAAAGGTAAACAAGATGGGACAACTGGTAGTACAAACTATAAGGGACCCCATCCGTTCTGCAAAAGATGTTACACACATCATGCAGGTTATTGCCAAGTGGTCTGTGATAAGTGCAACAAGAAAGGACATGTGGCGAAAGATTGTTATGCCACCATTTCTGAAGTAAAGACAAAATCGACCGATGTCAAGAAATGTTATGGATGCGGGAAGTCTGGTCACTTTATAAATCAATGCCCTGATAAGGAGAAGAACAAAGAACCCGCACGTGGGAGGGCATTTAATGTTAGTGCCAGTAAAGCACGTGAGGATCCTAATCTTGTCACGGGTACGTTTACCGTTAATAATCAACTAGCTTCTATTATGTTTGATACGGGTGCTGATAGAAGTTATATGTGTAAAGACTTTAGTTTTAAACTAAAATGTGCATCATTACCTCTAGACGATAAATATACTATTGAATTAGCTAATGGTAAACTGATAAAAGCCGATAAAATTTGCCATGGTTGCGAAATGAATCTCGCTGGTGAAACCTTCAAAATCGATTTGATACCCGTAGAATTAGGAAGTTTTGACGTAATCGCTGGCATGGACTGGATGTCCAAAACAAGAGCGGAAGTTGTTTGCGCTGAGAAAGCAATCCGCATCCCTCGTAAGGATGAAACGTCATTAATGATTTATGGGGAGAAGAGCAACTCAAAGCTGAACTTTATCAGCTGTATGAAGGCCCAGAAACTTATAAGAATAGGTTGTTATGCTATTCTGGCACACGTAAAGAAGATCGATACTGAAGAAAGAAGCATTAATGACATGCCGGTTGTAAGAGAATATCCCGGAGTATTTCCAGAAGAATTACCGGGGCTACCTCCACACAGATATGTAGAATTCCAGATTGATCTCATACCAGGAGCTGCACCTGTAGCCCGATCTCCATATAGACTTGCACCTTCAGAAATGCAAGAATTACAAGACCAGTTGCAAGAATTATCGGACCGTGGATTTATTCGTCCTAGTTTTTCACCTTGGGGTGCTCCTATTCTGTTCGTCAAGAAGAAGGATGGATCTATGAGAATGTGCATAGATTCCCGAGAATTAAACAAATTAACAATCAAGAATCGGTACCCATTACCGAGGATTGATGATTTGTTTGATCAATTGCAAGGATCAAGTGTTTATTCTAAGATTGATCTACGCTCCGGATATCATCAGCTGAGAGTGAAGGAAGAAGATGTTCCTAAAACCGCGTTCAGAACCCGTTACGGTCACTATGAATTTTTAGTCATGCCTT
Source organism: Rutidosis leptorrhynchoides (assembly GCF_046630445.1). Taxonomy (NCBI): domain Eukaryota; kingdom Viridiplantae; phylum Streptophyta; class Magnoliopsida; order Asterales; family Asteraceae; genus Rutidosis; species Rutidosis leptorrhynchoides. The sequence goes on from NC_092343.1 coordinate 45,071,538, forward strand.
TTGGATTGACTAATGCTCCAGCAGTATTCATGGATCTAATAAATCGCATCTGTAGACCGTATTTAGACAAATTTGTCATTGTTTTTATCGACGACATATTGATTTACTCGAAGAACAAGGAAGAACATGAGCAACACTTAAGACTGGTACTAGAGATACTCAAGAAAGAAGAATTGTACGCAAAATTTTCGAAGTGTGATTTCTGGTTACAAGAAGTACAATTTTTGGGCCATGTTGTCAGTAAACATGGAATTAAAGTTGACCCCGCCAAGATCGAAGCCATTAGTAAATGGGAAACACCGAAGACTCCAACACAAATCCGCCAATTCTTAGGTCTTGCTGGTTACTACCGAAGATTCATTCAAGATTTCTCTAGAATCGCCAAACCCTTAACTGCATTGACTCAAAAGGGAAAGAAGTATGATTGGTCCACAGAACAGGAATCCTCATTCCAGTTATTAAAGAAGAAGTTAACGTCTGCACCCATTTTGTCATTACCGGAAGGAAATGATGATTTCGTGATCTATTGTGATGCTTCACGCCAAGGTTTAGGATGTGTATTAATGCAACGCACAAAAGTCATCGCATACGCCTCACGACAACTAAAAATTCATGAAAAGAACTATACGACTCACGATTTGGAACTTGGAGCAGTAGTTTTTGCACTCAAAATATGGAGACACTATCTATATGGCACCAAGTGTACAGTGTACACCGACCATAAGAGTCTTCAGCATATTTTTGATCAAAAACAACTCAATATGAGGCAACGTCGCTGGGTAGAGTTGTTAAACGATTACGATTGTGAAATCCGTTACCACCCCAAAAAGGCTAATGTTGTAGCTGATGCCCTAAGTCGAAAAGAAAGAGTAAAACCTCTTAGGGTCCGAGCTTTGAATATTACAATTCGTACTGATCTCACAAAGCAAATTCAAGCAGCACAGTTAGAGGCTTTAAAAGAAGAAAATGAAAAAGGCGAAATGAGCAGAGGGTTAGAAAAACAGCTTGAAGTAAAAGCCGATGGAACCCTGTATTTTGCTGATAGGATATGGGTACCAAAACATGGTAATCTAAGGCAACTAGTACTAGATGAAGCACACAAAACGAGGTACTCAATTCACCCAGGAAACAGGAAAATGTACCACGAGCTCAAGAAGTTTTATTGGTGGCCTAATATGAAGACAGAAATTAATGTTTGACGTGTGCAAAGGTCAAAGCTGAGCACCAAAAGCCGTCAGGATTACTGCAACAACCAGAAATTCCGCAGTGGAAATGGGAAAGAATAACTATAGATTTCATTACGAAATTGCCAAGGACTACAAGTAGTCATGATACTATTTGGGTGATAGTTGATCGTCTAACTAAATCAGCTCACTTTCTACCAATAAAGGAGACAGACAGTATGGAAAGATTAGCACGCCTATATTTGAAGGAGGTAGTTTCCAGGCATGGTGTACCCATCTCTATCATATCTGATCGCGACACCCGATTCACATCACGTTTTTGGCAGTCATTACAAAAAGCATTGGGAACTTGATTAGATATGAGCACCGCTTATCACCCACAGACAGATGGTCAAAGTGAAAGAACAATACAAACATTGGAAGACATGTTACGGGCATGCATGATTGACTTTGGAACCAGTTGGGATCGACACTTACCGTTGGCAGAATTTTCATACAATAACAGCTATCATACGAGCATCAACGCAGCGCCATTTGAAGCACTTTACGGTAGAAAGTGCAGATCTCCTATATGTTGGAGTGAAGTAGGAGAAAGACAACTTACTGGACCAGAAATTATTCACGAAACCACCGAAAAGATCATTCAAATACAACAGCGATTGAAAACGGCCATGAGTCGCCAAAAGAGTTATGCTGATGTAAGAAGAAAACCGCTAGAATTTCAAGTGGGCGACAAAGTCATGTTGAAAGTGTCACCCTGGAAAGGCGTTGTACGATTCGGTAAACGAGGAAAGCTAAGTCCTAGGTACGTAGGACCCTTTGAAATCACCGAAAGAATTGGAACAGTTGCTTATCGATTAAAGCTACCGCAAGAACTTAGTAGTGTTCACAACACATTTCACGTGTCAAATTTGAAGAAATGTTTATCTGAAGAGGATGTCGTAATTCCTCTTGACGAAATACGAATCAATGATAAACTCCATTTTATCGAAGAACCTGTTGAAATCATGGACCGTGAGGTCAAACAATTAAAACAAAGCAAAATACCGATAGTTAGGGTTCGTTGGAACGTAAGACGAGGACCCGAGTTTACTTGGGAACGTGAAGATCAGATGAAGCAAAAGTATCCACATTTGTTCACTGATATCGCTCATGAAACAGGTACTACTCAAAATTTCGGGACGAAATTTTCTTTAAGGGGGAGGTACTGTGATGACCCGAAAATT